>NW_009745815.1:0-977 GCF_000703405.1 Apaloderma vittatum | reverse complement strand
TATTCAATGTTTTGCACACCTTCACTTAAAGAAAAAGCTTCATGTTCTTACACTAGACAGACACACACGTGCTTGATTTATGGCTACAGGAAACTGCATTTTATTTTAGTCTGTGCTGAAGGAATGATCGTACATGAAATTGTGGCATCTTGGATGTGTCAGTGTTCTATGCAAGACTTGGATTGTTTCTTTTTCTCTATTTCCTCAGATATGTGTTGAGAAAAATTGACATCAAAAAGGAGTGACCGTAGACTATTCTTCGTTTTATTCAAGTTTTGACATTCCTGGCTTTATGCATACAGAAACGTTAAAGTGTTTCTAATCCAAGACATGTACTTAGCGCGGTTCAACCACTGCAACAGTGAAATTGGTGTATCAGTTTAAAGCTGCTTGTACTGACATAGCAATGAAGGGAAAGAAGGGAATGACTATTAATACAATTGTAAGGCATGCAAGTTGGTTTTTTTCTCAGTATAACCCCATGCACAGCTGTGCTGGAGTTGGCAGGAGCTTGTGGAGCCTCTGCAGAGAATACCAAAGCGCCTTTTGGTGCCTGGCTATAAGGGGCACTGTTTCCTTGCTGCTACCTGTCTTTTGCGGCCTCCCCTAAGGCTGTTCTTTCACAGCCTGTGCAAACTGGTGTAGTTTCACACCCGTGCCAAAAGTGCCCTGTCCCCTGTGCCAGTGTGTCTCTTGGTGCCCCCAGTATGCTTAGAACTGGTGACTGAGCTGGGTTTGACCATTTTCATGTCCCTCGATTTCTTCCCTTCTCTTGTGTTACCTCTCATCCAGCTCCACCTCCCAGCCCAGCTCAGTGCCCGGCCCCCTGGACACTTGTCCTGGCATGGAGAAGGTCGTGGTGCATGTGGCTCGTTTGGCAGGACGGAGAGCTGGCAGGTTAGAGGCCTGGGGTACGACTAAATGGATTTACTTAATGGTTCTTGCATGTATTTTCTTGCCACATCTGATATAATCTA
>NW_009745814.1:0-963 GCF_000703405.1 Apaloderma vittatum | reverse complement strand
CTTCTGTATTTTCTTCCTATATGCACTGTAATTTAAAATCATTCCAGAATGGTTTTTCATGCTATAGCAAACACAAAAAACCTGAGGGTGTAAATAATTTGTTCGAAACAATTGCACACTTCTCAGATACTTTGGGACATTAACACAGGTCCACAACTAACGATTTGCTGATCTTAACCCGTAAACATATAGAAAGGCTACCCATGAGAGAATTTATTCACAACGAATTATTCATTCTGTTACTAACAGCCACTAAGAGCAGAAAATTTTAATGAGAAAGGGCTTCAAGTGTACAAGTTGGGCTAATAATTACGGCCTTTCTGGGGTTTTCTGTTTAGTCACAGTTGATTTAAGAGTTTTTTGGTTGTTTTTTTTTAAAACAAAGCAATTCCCAGTCAAATCATTAATTATTTACAGTGCACTATACCCCCACTCAGAGCAGCAGTGAAATTAATACCTCCACTTTCCAGTTTTACACTGCGTCCCAGTTTGTGCATAAAAAATTTGTGAGCATCATCGCCATTATTCCCATAGAAAAAGTTTTTCTAGTATTTGTAGGAAAGAGAAGAATAAAATGTACAGTAATAGTTGGAAAAGAAAAGCTCCCATTGGAAGGGAAGTCTGCGTAAAAGCCTGTGATGCTATGCTATTTTTTAAATTTCTACATCAACTTTTTATTTCACCATTTTCTTATAGCCACTAATCTAATTTTTGTTTCTCACAATTTTCTTTTATTTGCCTAAGGAATTTTTACAAAGTATGCAGTTAGCTTGCAGCCACAGAATATTTTATTTCAAAGACAATTTCAAGCATTTTAAAGCTTCCTTAAAACACACAACAGAACCAGCATAAGCTCAAGAGGCTCCTGTCCTGGCAGCTTTTTGGGGGCATCCTTAGGCAGTGATCTCACCACACAAAACGTGTGCAAGTACCATAAGCACAAAAATAATAAAAAAGGCAGGT
>NW_009745813.1:0-971 GCF_000703405.1 Apaloderma vittatum | reverse complement strand
ATGTGCTTTCTAACCTGAATCAATTCAGGCAGTCTGTGCCTGTGCATGTTTTTTTTGGTTTTATTTGATTGTTTATTTTAACTTAAAATGCAATAGCACTAACAAGCCATAATTAGCAATGAAGTCCCTTCTCATTTCATGCAAGAGTGACTGTGCTGTGAAGAGTTAAAGTCTTTCTTCTGTTGAAAGTTGTTGGAACTCTTCCCCTCCCCCTGTTCTCCTTGGGCAGGATGTTAAGAGTGATGTCTGGCTCCATTTTAAGTATTAATAGACCTAGTAGGAATTGCCTAAACCTGCACTTGCTTTGTCTTAAAAACATTTTACTGAAGTCCATTTCTCCTGGCTGTTTGGAAGAGAGGCCAGGTTGCTCATGCTAGTGGTTGCTTGTGTCGTGCTTCAATCTCTTCTGCTCCTTGTAACCTAAGTTTGCTGTTTGTTTCGCACATTTCGCCACTCTCCCAGTGCCTTGTTAAACATTTTATACCAGATGGATGAATAAGCAGTTGATATCTGTCCTTTTCACCCAGCCAGATATGACTCTAAATAAAATACCTGCTCTGAAAGAAAACAAAATCGGGAACTAGAAAACAAGTAAGTCTTTCAACTGAACATCAAACTGCGGTCATATGCTTGGGGGCACATTTTAACACTTGTCTTGAATCACAATTCATCTGTATTTTGACAAGCTTCTAGCACAGAATGGACAAGGAACATCAAATACAGCTTCTGAAAGAGCACTTTTCTGCTGGGGTGCTTGTATGGTTCTCCCCCCGGCTGTGACTTGAGGGTCTCAGACTCATCATAGGTCCTGGTAGCTGGACTAGTCATTTCACAGAACTTAAACAGATTTAAAATATTTTCTTTATGCTATTTTTCCCCCCCTTTAATTCAGAACCACTGAAGTAACATTTTTTCAATGGTATTTTACAAAGGGGGTCTTAAGTACTTGCTATGTGTATTTTATATATATA
>NW_009745812.1:0-976 GCF_000703405.1 Apaloderma vittatum | reverse complement strand
CAAAAGATTCTTTAGATAAGGAAAAAGCAGATTTTAAACCACTGTGTTCATGCTCTCGGTCAAAGCCACGATGGTTCAACTTCTCATAAAGAAATGATTCACACAATAAACAATTTCTGCCCTGTCACTGGCCTCGGCAGCGCAGCGCCCGTACCCAGGCGTTCTGCACGATTCTACATCACTGTAGTAAGTTACCTACGAACGTTTTGGCCTTAAAAACCAGAAACCAAACCCAAGCCACACCTGCTGGCCCACTGAGAAGGCCTGGCTGTTGAACTGCTGGATGAATTCCGCAGCCATCTTGTCTGTGTCGTAGGGGTTGGAGTCGATGTTCTTCTTCTGCAGAAAATCTATCTCGATCGTCATCGTGCCAATACACTGCTTAGCCTTGTCGAAAGTGTATAAGGAAACTGTTAAAAAAAAACACCAGAAGAAACAGCACATTTCAGTACAGCGAGGCCTCCACACAATATATCAAATACACTACGTGTCTGGCAGTGCAGGTTCTTCTATCCAGAACGAGCACTTAGTAAAGGTGAACATATTAGTTTGATAAGAGACTCTTATTTCTCTTACATCCATGTTCTGCTACAAGATCAAACACACAACAGATGTATCTCCGCTGAAAATCCCTGCTTTTCTTTAGAAACTCTAACAGTCTCCTCTACACCAGCTCAAGCGCCACGCAGGCTTTGGGGGATGAGGCCAACGAACTCCCACACGCTGTAGCACCACGACAGCTGTGTCTTCATCCAAGGGGTCGAGTGGCGTGTCTTCAGAAAGCCCGAAAGCAAGCACTAAGAGTAGTCTTGCCCAAAAAAAAGCACTGACAAGAAGTCACTCGTGGGTTTCTGTAGGAACAGATTGACTAGCTCTTCTCCAGATGAGGCAACAGGACGTTAGAACCTGCAAATTCAAGTGCAGCAATGGATCTATCAGGCTTCCACAGCCCAGCGAAGCACCAACTACCCTTCGT
>NW_009745811.1:0-975 GCF_000703405.1 Apaloderma vittatum | reverse complement strand
TCCACACCTATACAACAGTGGAGTCATTTGGCACAGACATTACTGGAGAGGGATGTACAAATGCCCTGTGATGATCCCCTTTTCCAGCCTTAGCACAGGAAGTGAGACTCCCTCAGGTGACAACACACCTAAGGTCTTGCAAGGATGATGGACAGTTTCCCAACCTGGAGCTCAAAACCAGGAGGCTGCGGGCCTCAGAAATGGACCAAATGATACCAGGACCTAAGTCTTAGGGAGCCAAAAAAATGTCCTAACTTATTTACCCTAGGCTGTGTTCTGCAACACACTTGTGAAGAACACAAGACCCAGTTAGCTGGGGTGAAATTCCCACGCGCTCTCTTCAAATGCAAAAGGTTGGCCAAAGTGTCATGAGCTACTTGGTTAAAATAAGTTTCTAGTTTTATTCACAATTTCATCTTTGGTTTAACAACTCTGATGTAACTCCTAGAGCCTCCCTGAAATGGCAGTAGATTACAAACTGAAAGAGTACTGTAGCAATCTCAGAAGCACTCTTCCCAGGCTCTGAAAGTAAAGGCTGCACACCATGTTCTCCTTTGAGCCTTTTGCTGCTTGAAGTCCCCATTTAGTTCTTGCAGCAGTTGATGCTCGTGCTCATAGTGAGACGTCCCAGCACAAAGCTGTCTTGGTCTCCCTCTCGGTAATGTTCTTAGGCAAGAAATCCTACTTTCATTGCTTCATCACCGTTTCTCCATTTTGTTTCCTCTTTGGCAGTGGAGTGCAGAGACACCACAAGGTACTGTGAGAAAGTGAAGCAACTCAAACTCTGCCAGCTCACCCAGTTCAAGTCACGCTGCTGTGGGACTTGTGGAAAACCTTGACCAAAACAATGAAAACGGAGGAACAAGGGGATCGCAGCCTTTGCTTCACTGAGGCAAGGACTTTTACAGTAAATACAAATGGAACGGAAGTCTTTTTTTCATTTTATTTATTTATTTCCCTTTTGAAACAAAAAAA
>NW_009745810.1:0-976 GCF_000703405.1 Apaloderma vittatum | reverse complement strand
GGATGTCCCGAGTCCGCGCTGTGTGGGGTCTGTAGGATGTCTGGGCTGTGCGGGATCCGGCATGTACAGGGTCTATAGGGGGTGCTGGGTCCAGGTTAAGCAGGATCCAGCATGTAGAGGATCTATAGGGTGTCCTGGGTCCGGAGTGTGTGGAGTCAGCATGTACAGGGTCTATAGGGAGTCCCGGGTCCAGGCTAAGCGGTATCCGACCTGTACAGGGGTCTATAGGATGTCCTGGGTTCGGGGTGAGTGAGATCTGGCATGCACAGGGTCTATAGGGTGTCCTGGGTCCAGGCTAAGCGGGATCCGACATGTACAGGGTCTATAGGGTGTCCTGGGTCTGCGGTGTCCCTGGTCTAGGCTGTGTTGGATCTGGGATATGCCGAGCCTATAGGGTGCCCCGAGTTCAGAGTGTGCCAGGTCTGGGATATCACAAATCCACCCTGCGCAGAGTTTATAGGGTGTCCAGGCTGTACAGAGCCCATGGGGTGTTCCGGGTCAGGGCTGTGCAGGGTCAGACATGTACAGAGTCTGTAGGGTTTCCTGGGTGTGGGCTGTGGGGGATCCGGAACGCATGAAGGCTGTTGGGTGTCCCGGGTCTGGGATATCATAGATCTGGGATGTACAGAGACTATAGGGCAGCACAGGTCCGGGCTGTATAGGATCTGAGCAGGGCGGAGTCTATAGAGCACCCCAAGTCTGAGGTATACGGGGTCTGAGCTGTACCAGCTCTATAGGGCACCCCAGGTCTGAGCCATATGGGGTATATAGGGCACCCCAGGTCTGGGCTGGGCAGGATTCAAGCTGCACAGAGCATGTAGGGGCTGTATAGGGTGTGGAGGGCACAGAGTTTTTGGGGTGCGCATGGTGTATAGGGTGCCCAGGTGCAGTTCTGAGCTCTATAGGATGTGGTGTGTGCTGGGTCTGAGCCCCGTGGGGTGCCAGGGGCCCGGGCTGTGGAGGGTCTCGTGCGTGT
>NW_009745809.1:0-971 GCF_000703405.1 Apaloderma vittatum | reverse complement strand
GGCCCGAGCCCTTTCAGAGCCATAATTGGATTTTTTGGCACACAAATCTCTTGGAAAGACCAGGCCTATTTATATGTTTAGGACCATATGACAAACATGTGTTTCACTGCAAGGAATGCGAGGGTATAACCACAGGTACCGAACGCAAATCACGTAGGAAATCGGGGTTCATTAACCAAAACTCCTGGAAAGGTCACGAGACCCGAATTTCCATTTAATGGAAGAGGCTAGTAGCCCGTGCAAGACTACGATGAACTTTCCATGAAATCTATGAGTCAATGAAAATTCAAAGCAGTCAAGGAGATGGGAAACATAATAGCATCAGACCAGCAGGTACATTTGCAACGACGACGTTATACAACAAAATTCAATAAACCTCCCTTTCCTCAAGGACTCCCAAACTATAGCTCTAGAAGACAGAACAATATAACTAAAATGTCATAACTAACTTCCACTGCTAGCATTAAACTTTAATTTACTTTATTTCATCAGCCTCTTATATTATTCCCATTATCACTGCCACAATATTTTTCCCCTGTATTTAAAAACCAGCATAGCTGCAAGACACGTACCAGCGAAGCACAACAAATACGTCTGAGAGAGCACTCAGTGAATGATGGCAGAATCCTTACGATTAAGAAAAGCCGTAAAGAGAATATGTGAGGCTTCAGCACCCTTATCAAGAATTCATGACTACACACGGGTGCGATTCTGATGGCTGGGGTTATCAGACTTCAGGTGCATTGGACAGTGCCTGTGAACAAGCCAAGACCATCTGCCATCCACAAAGAGAAAAAAGCTGTTGATCTAGAAGCAGGGGTCTTCATAAGCCTTTTGAAAAAGCTCCAAGGTGGGGTTCCAAGCATTTGGAAAGGTTGTGTAAAGCACAGATAACTTATTTAGCACCTGATCCAGGAGACACCATAGCTCTGAGGAACAGAGAAGGGAGAGGAAATACAAATTTGTCAAAA
>NW_009745808.1:0-964 GCF_000703405.1 Apaloderma vittatum | reverse complement strand
GATTGTCCTGGCCTTGGCCAGAGGTGGGTTCAGCTTTTTTACCTGGGGCATGGGGAGGCTCTCAGAATTTCACAAGAGTCATCTTCCACAACCCTCCTCCTGCTACCAAACCCCCTGCCAGACTCAAACCCGTGACACCAAAAGACTTAAGTTGTTAGTCCACTATTTCAAGGGTTCATAGAAGTGGGAAAAAACCCAATTCTCAAGCATAGGAAGAGGTTGGTGCAGGAGCCATCAGGTGCAAGCTCTTGCTAACCATGTGCGGCCCATCAGCTCTCTCTCTGCCTCCCAGCTACTCCTGGTGCTTTTTCTAGCTGAAGGACAGGTGACGTCTGAAAGGAGGGGGATGAGCTGTGTCACGTTTCTCACAGCCCTGCCTGCACACATAACTAAATGCCTCTCTCTGCCATGTGACAGTTGTGCCGGTGTGCTAGGCACTGCGCTGTTTGAAGACATAGAGCAGGGGAAAAAAGTGAAGAGACAAAGGAAATTAAGAAGATGAGGGAGTAGTATTAGTTTAGCAGGGAATTTTGTGCCTGGGAATGGAGTGCAAATCACCAGCTGGCAAAATGGTGCTTTCTCCCACAACCCAAACATCCCAGCAAAGAGTTATTAAAAATTACTGAGATCAGACATGGTGGGCACACATCATGTTGCTTCCTGTCTCATTAAAAGCTGCAGCTTTCACACTGTTACATTAATGTGAAAATGTTGAGTGGAAAGTACTTTGCTTCTTCAGAAAGGTTATGTCTGAGCTGGGTCTCCAGTTTTTCTTGAGAGAAAAGAGCAGAGCAGGAAAACACCATGGATGAAATGCAACTGTGTTATAACAAAATGAATTTAGATCAGAGGTTAACTGGGTTGAAAAAGATTTCCTCACAGTCTTTGTTTGGACATTGCATGTTATCCTTCTTGAGATTAGCCTTGCACGAATACTTGGACGTTGCTGCAGTCATTCAGTGTT
>NW_009745807.1:0-973 GCF_000703405.1 Apaloderma vittatum | reverse complement strand
TGGGATCATCACGCCCCAGGAGGACTGGCAGAAGCTTTTGTTCTCTTTGCCACCTACTCCCCAAAGCTGCAGCCTTCCCGAGCTGTTAGGAGAGATTACTGCGAATTGCTTGGTTTAGTTCTCAGCTTATAAAGTCTGTTAAATATGTTTGGATGTCACTGATGTCACCTGTCCTCTCCATCATCCTTCTTAAAAATAATTTTCAGAAGTGAGCAGAGTAGGTTGTCCCAGACTTCTAGGTCAACCATCGACCTTCTTTGTTTCTTTAGGCTCTACATTTTTTAAATTTTTTTCCTATTTACAATGCAATTGTGCTTCCCGCAGGAGCATCCACAGTGCCATGTGGCAGAGGTGAAGTGGAAGAAGTGGAATCAGTGAAGTGGGAGAAGGGTTACTGAGACATCTTTCCTTTACTAGTGGAATTGGAGTGGTTAGTTAAAAAATAAGAGTTCACTCCCATATCAGAGATGTCACAGGCCACAGCTTCAGAGGAGACAGAATTGCTTGGTTTCTCTCTGAATAAGCAGATGTATTCAGTATTTCTACAGGTTGTTTGGAATTTCTGCAGTTCGAAGGTTACCAGTTCTTGCCTTTTTGTCACAATAAGAAACACTTTCTTGTGATTCATTTTTTAAAACAAAAAAGCACCACAAAACACAGCCATTTTTAGCAATTTCAGGTGTTTTTTTCAGTTAACTCTTACGATTATCAAGGAAGATGAGGAAACATGGCCTTCAAAGCCATAAAGTACACGTAAGTCATGGTTTTATCTTAAATGTACCCAAGCAGTCCCAGCCTTTATCTGGACTAGTTTGTACACGTACAGGATTGGCAACCGTGCTGCGGCCTGGAGGATCCCACATCACTGCTGATGAAGCGGGTGTGCCAGGCAAGGACAAAGCAGAGGAAGTTTTTGCAAGAGGTCCCAAAGCAAGCAGTCATGTGGACTAAACTGTTGGAAAGCAGGAGCCAT
>NW_009745806.1:0-963 GCF_000703405.1 Apaloderma vittatum | reverse complement strand
AAAAAAAAAAAAAAAACAAAAACAAACAGTTAGCCCTCTGCTCTCACTATACTGACTAGTGTGTGCTACCGGTGGTAAATACATTGTAAATACTCCTTTTAAGGTTCATCTGTACCTCCAAGAGCATAACATTTGCACAAAGAAATGAAAATGGCTGAACGAAAAGGGAGAGGGTGAATAATGACATGAGGGCAAATATCAATAATGACATGAATATGAATTATGACGTGAGGGCTATTTAAATGTTGTGCATTCATCAGTACCCATATAGTACTTTTTCTTGCTTCCTGATCGAAAAATGACTTCAGAGTGTTATGAATTAGCGAACTTCCTTCTTTTGCAAAGGATATCTTGCTTTTTTTGTAATTTCTCCATGATGGCACCCAGAGGATGAAGCTCAGGCATAAGCATGGCAGGCTTTGTGGGAAAGCATCCTTGTTTGCTTAAGGGGCACAGGTGGAAGGGCAAGTCAGGAGATGAAGACTAACGGAAGGTCAGTTTTGAAAAACCTAATTCCTTTTGGCTGAACTCAAAATGGCCCCCACGTCCCAGTGCATTCAGTGCTTTGCAAAGGATAAAAGTGTTGGATGGCAGAGCAGTTCTCGTCTGAACGGCTGGCACATACACAGTGCTTATATATCATATATACACAAAACAGTTGATTGTAGCTGCTCTTGAACACATCAAGTGTGGGCAGTATTTGGCTGTTGCAGCTCAGGGCCAATAGGTGGGGGGATGTAATGTTGAAAGATGATCTGCAAGAGCCAATTTTTAAGGCCTGATGGGGGGGCTAGGACCTCAATACTAATACCTAATAACTAATCTAAATCTATATTCTTTCAGTTTAAAGCCATTACTCCTTCTCCTGTCAGTATATGCCCTTGTCAAAAGTTCCTCCTCTTCTTTCTTATGGGTCCCCTTTAAGTCCTGGGAGGCTGCTCTAAGATCTCCCTGGAGCCTTCT
>NW_009745805.1:0-975 GCF_000703405.1 Apaloderma vittatum | reverse complement strand
ACTGCCCGACATCCTAAAAAGACCCTCCCCAACAGGTCCAATACAAATGCACTTAGCATCATCCATGTGAATGCAGGATTTCAATGTTGTTTTTCCTGATTGTTCTGGAACTAATGAAAAACACAGCACTGACTGCCATTGCTACAGAAGCAGAGATGCCCGCTTGGACAACAGACATCTATTGACTGGTTGTCATCTCAGTTGAAGTCAGGAGTAGGTGCATCTAAATCAGCCCTGGAAAAAACCCCAACTTTTTATGGCAGCTTTGCGTCGCTGCGATTGAAAATGGATCTGCAGCTTTGTATTTTAAAGGCCAAATCCATCTATTTCTTTGTTCTCTTTTCTTATTTTTTCCCCTTCCTTTCCTTTTCTCCAAATTAACATTTGAAACACTTGAGAATGCTAATTGAGTTTCATTTCATTCAGACAGGAAATAATGACCTCAAGCTAATAAGACAAGTTAATAGTCCCCTGCAGGTAAATTAACACAAGACCAAATGCTTCAAGACCTTGAGAATCACAACTGTTAAGCTTAAGTATGCATTCAAAACAACTCTGAGGATCTAACAAAGTGGGTCACAGATCATAAATCAGAGCTTTTGAAGAAGAACCTCTCCAAAAAACCAAGGGAATTGAAAAACACATGAAGTTAACTTTCTTTCAACATCTACTATAATGCAGTCAACTGAAAGAAGATTTTAAATAAATAATAAAAACCCACAACATGAATGCTCAATGAGTATGGAAAGGAGTGCTCGTTGAAGACACTAACTCATCTCAAAAATCAAACAAAAACATTTCAGTAAACCATTTATCAGAGACAGCTGCCTTTCCACTGCAATAACACAGCATTTTCTTCTTGTAATCACTTTACAGGCTTCAAAATACAAATTTGATTATATTACATTCATGAAGACAAAATGCTTATAGAAGTCATAATGCTGTTTAAAGTCACAAGGCAAATATGGCACAGCC
>NW_009745804.1:0-957 GCF_000703405.1 Apaloderma vittatum | reverse complement strand
AAACTTTGCCAAGCTCCTTCAAGGAATGAGAGAAAGAGGGAGAGAAGAAAGTTTTAATAAGATGATTGATCCTAAAGCTGTCAGGTTGTATTATTGCCAGCAAGCGAGCCTCTTCTGGGAGCACAGATGTTGATTTAATATATTTGGTCCGTGATCTAATTTAATATGTTAGATCTCCTCTCGGTAGACAGTGAGTTTTCTTCCACTTCTTTGGGGAAAAAATAATTAAAAAAAAATAGTTTCAAAAGCTGTATGATCAAGATTTTTTTAAGTGAGAAGTTTACATATAATGTAATGTAATTCCAGTTTGGAATCAGTAGCCCAGAACGTAGTATCATGGTTTACAAACGTTTCATCTTACTTTTGCAACCAGTTATTCTGTTTGATTCATTATTTTTATTAATAACATTACAATGACAGCAAAGGACTTGGACAAAGTCATCCTATGTGCTGCACAGACATGTAGCGTAGCAGGAGATAGATGAGGTACACTTTGACCAAGAGGCAAATACTAGAATTATCTGGAAAAGACCACTGGTGCAAGCTGAAATGGAGGCAAAAGAAGCTAAATGATTTGCTCAGCCTCAGAGGCTCATCAGTAGTGGAGCTCTCTGAGGTTTTCTGAGCTCATACATGGCAGCTTTATTATAAAAAGAGTTCTTGCAAATTACTTTTCCTCTATGTGTGTATATTTGTAGAGGAAAAATTGCTTTGCAGAAATAAAATGTGTGAAGATGTTGCAATGCTGTGTTCCTGAACCCACTACTCAATTCTGTCATGCTTTTCCTCTGTATTTTCCTATTATTACATTTGTTTACAGTGTCCCTTATATTTACTTTGGAGGCCCTCAGGACAAGAGGCAACCTTTCTGTTTTGTGTCTGACTTCACCTAGACCCAGGAAATAATGTCATACAAAACCCAAGGAAATTTTATTTTACCATATTTCCTTTTTTTAA
>NW_009745803.1:0-972 GCF_000703405.1 Apaloderma vittatum | reverse complement strand
CCCCTCTGAGATTCTACTTCCTGGAGGCATATCTACAAAATATTTAATTTATAGTAAATGAAAGTGCATGAGTTTCCTTTGCTGTGATTCCCGATGCATGCACATAATGAGGCAGCTTACTTTTCTTTCAAAGTGGAGTGAGCACACAGGCACTCTGAGCAATATACCCATAGTGTTAGGTGGCCTCTGTGCTAAATATTCACACTGTAATCGAAAATCACCTTCGATTTATGAGTTATTATAGAATTCTGCTTTGTGTTTCTTTTGTATTATTGTTTCTGATTAATTTAATTTTCTTTTCATGTGAAGTACATGGGTATGTTTTTAAGTACACATAATGTGTTGGTCATAAAACCTAGAATTCAAAATTGTTAAGTACTTATAATGATTTTGTGGTAAGCTAAAAATCAATTTACTACCTGCAGCATGGCTAGCAGACATATAGTAACAGGGGCTGTTAGTTCAACAGATGTCGAAGACAAGACTCCCATTTATATCACTAGGGTCCTCATTTTTCCATGTCATTTCTTAGTACTTCTTAAGAAAAAATTAACAAATTTTACCTTTAACAAATAATTTGTAATTGCCTTGTAGATTCTGCTCAGCTTGTTTGTTGCTGTTATTTTGGACAACTTGGAACTTGATGAAGATCTGAAGAAGCTTAAGCAAGTAAGAATGTGGTTTTATTATGCTTGGGAGTGAATTCAATAAAGCATTACATACTGGTGGTTTTTTGATTAAAATATGAGAAACATCTTCATTAAAAGAAACAAAACAATAGGTAGTGAAAAGAAAAGCAATATGTTTTCAATAGTTGTCAGTCACACAGTGTAAAGTAGAAATTAAGAGATTGTAAAAGAGATTTAGAAATTGGTTTAAATAGTTGATCAAAGTCAATTTAAATAGTTCTGTAGCTGAAATAATTTTAAAATCACAGTTAGGTCATCTTTTTGTTTATAATCTAGTGGAAGG
>NW_009745802.1:0-968 GCF_000703405.1 Apaloderma vittatum | reverse complement strand
GTGGTCTGAGAGCTGATTTTTGAGTTGATAAATGAAAAGTATCCTTCATACAATTGCAGTTTTTGAAATGTACACAGGATGGCAGCAAATAATTAGGGAAGGCTTGTTCCTGTAGCAAGAAACAGGTAGGCTATTTACTTTTCTAATATAAACTAGAATTTTCAACAGCTTCAGTCCGTGTTAAATTAGTTATTAAAATGCATATAGAGATTTGTTCATGTACGGCTGCAGATTTTGAGAAGGCTTTTTAATTCAGAACCTTAACTGTCGTTTCCACCTGGCTTAGCCATCATGTTCTCACAGTGTGTTTTATGGCTTTGAATTATATTTGATTTTTATATATATAAAAAATTACCCATGTTTTTATATACATATTTATAAATACATTTATATTTATAGAATGGCATCTACAACACTTGTTATCCCTCCAAGTGTTGCCCTGGCACTGCTGGTTCTTCAGTGGTGCTGAGGTTTGCTTTCTGAAGACCATTTCTGGTTTTCTCTGTAGGAGAAATATAGCGGATTTCTCTGTGAAAAGGTCTTATATATTTGTGTTTTGTGCTTCCTTTTTTGTTTTTTTTTTTTAGAGTCCCGATCTCTCATTTTGTGATGGCTTATACTCAAATTGCTTTCTACAATTAGATTTGTAGATGAGTCAAACTTGTGATGGAGAACCAGCCCCACACTAGCCTCCATGGTATTAAAAAAATTTTAAGAAATATCCTAGTTACATTCTAGGAACCTTATATAGACTGACAGCATACGATGCCATATTTTCAACAGATACTGATGTGGTAAAAGTCCCTTTTTTTTCTGCAGTTGGAAAGTTCTTGGAGTTCTTCAGAGTCTTTCCCTCACCGTTTTGTGACTAAATTGTCCAACACGTTAGATTTGCTTTGATCATTCCTCTTCAGGCTTTTCTCTGGCACATTATTGGCTTAAGTATTTCCTTCTTCCTGCACTCCTTA
>NW_009745801.1:0-974 GCF_000703405.1 Apaloderma vittatum | reverse complement strand
CATAACTGAGTATTGTCAAGTGCTAGTTAACAGAAACAGATTATTTCCCTAACGATTTTTTTTTGCATGAAATGATAGTTATTAAAGTATATGTTTTACTTGTGAATTCTTTACTATTCATTCTTCAAAATGGTTGCAAAGTGTATCAGGCCTTAGAGTTTCTGCTTTTATTCTCTCTTCTTTGCTTTTAGTGCATAGCAACATATAACTCGATAAAATCTGGAAGATGTTTTCCTTTTGCACTTCTTTCATCTCTATATGATAGGAACAAGCTTCCCTGATCATTATTTTTTCTCTTCCACGTTTTTGGAAAGCATATCCATTTACAGTATGTTTAAATGGAGATCACAAATATCATTAATTTAATAGTCTTTCTGTGAACATGCATTACATAAATAGTGTGAAAAGGGGTGGGATTTTAAACTCTTATTTTTAAAGAAATGTGATTCCAGTAAACATCTGCTAAATATTTTGGTGGCTTACTGGTCAAATACTAAGTTATAAAACGGTCTCGTAATGGTAATCTTAATTGTTAGTATCATTTATAACACATAGATGTAGAGAATTTTCTGATGGAACAACTTTAAATTGACTGTCATTTAAGAATTAGCTGTATTTCTTACCGTGGCTAATAGGGCTTATGCATATAATGTTTCGTATGTTAACAAGGTAAAAAGAATGGGGACAGCTGGTCTGCACTTTGTGTGTACTCAGCATTTGAGCCGCACTGAGCACAGGCTAAACGCCATAACTAATATTCCTTCTTTCTCTAGAAATAAGAACTGAAATGGTGTTAGAGTCCAGTTATCTGGAATTATGCAAGATTTTAGCTTTATGTGCCTGCATAAAAGAAAACAAAGTCATGATGATTCTGAGTAATATAACTGTACTCTTCCAGTTTACTTGTTGTGTGAGGCAGCTTATTAGATTTATAACTGGTAGGAAAATACCTAAAATAGGATAAAAGGATAAAA
>NW_009745800.1:0-967 GCF_000703405.1 Apaloderma vittatum | reverse complement strand
GTTGTGGGTGATAAATGGCTGTGGCCTTCACTTAAATCTCCTGCTTCAAACTATTCTTGTCTTATTGTTCAGGACTTGCCTATTTTTATATGCAACTTGGATATTAAATAGATGGCACTAAATTAAATAAACATATTTTCTCGATTATTTTTTATTGTCTTCACGTATTACTTTCAGTTGTCATGGATGGAGATGGTCTCATCCCTGCTGCTTGCACGGCACATGCTCATAGATAGTTCAGATGCAAAGTTTTTGCTCTGTTACTTCCACCAGCCTTTCTGGTTTTGTCCCTGCTCTTAGGTTTTTAGCTTGTACTCACCTTTACCTGCTGTCTGCTGCTACTAAATACCGAGATTTTGGGATATATCTATTAGCTTCATCTATAAACCGATAATTTAGCAAGAACATACCTTAGAAAACTAACATTGCATTTTGTTGTCATCATTCTTGAGTTTTTTATGAATCCTCTGGAAGAAACCTGTGAAACTACCCTAGCCAGACCACGGGTTTCTGATTTGTGATGGAGTTGCCCTGAATGAGAAATCCTGAATGCTGGTTCCTGGGAAGTGAGATTTGTTGTACCCCAGCCGCTACCCATGTCGTTCTGCACTTGGGAAGTTTTTGCGAGGTGCTTGCTGTCACTGCGTACAATCGGATTTATGAAACTTGCTTTCTTTACTGTCTTAGAGAAGACTGAATGAGGTAAAAAAAACCCCTAAATTAAATAACTAGATAATTCTCTGCCTAATATTAAGACTGCAAACTATTGGCAGCTCATGTATCTGTTTCCCATTCTCCCAACACCGTACGCAAACACCTTTTGGGCTGGCTGTTAAGGTTGATGTGGCTTTTGTGGGCATTGCTCTAAGCTTTCCCTGGTGGCATCCAGGACTTGCCTAACTGATTGTCTTAAAGATTATGCAACAGCTTTGTTTCGATACAATTCAGCATTTATTTTTTTTTTTTT
>NW_009745799.1:0-965 GCF_000703405.1 Apaloderma vittatum | reverse complement strand
ATGATTCTAAGATAGTATATCTTTCTTTTGCCATTGATTAATCATTTTTTGTTATAGCAAAATAGCTTTGACATGGATGCGCATTATTTCTCCTGATGATGTTGCAGTTACACTTCAGTCTCTTTCTTTATTATCATTTTAATTAAGTTAATGTTCTCTTTACTGTTTCCTTTATTCATTTTGTAAACACTGCATTGCATTGCCTTGAAGCAATGGTTTTTAACCAAACTTTCCCTGTTAATTTGGCAACAAAGCATTTTTATATACTTACAATCAGTTGTGGCTTACGTGTGCAGTATGCACAATTTGATTTCCCGATTAAGGCATTGAAGCGGGCCCTTATTTTTATGTAAATATTCTGTCCTGTCTTTAATGGAGTCTAAATAGATTTGTGATACTAACCACATTTTCTGTGCTATGCACTTAGCTGGAAATAAATTCTAATTTGACTTCCTTTCTCACAATACTCTTTTCCATTCAACTGGTGCATTAAAGATTGTGTATTCCTAATGATTTATAATAGCAAGTACTCACCAGACCTTTTTTCTTCATTAAATAATACCACATATTTTGTATTGACTTTTTGTAATAGAGCTACAGGATTAAATTAAATCTGAAAAATAGCTTACTGTAGGTGATACTTTGCTTTCAATTTAGCATTTACTTTTAATGTTACTTTGTTTTTATTTTACAAAACTTGCAATTGATCCTGGTGTGATTTCTTTAATAGCTGACACCTGAGTTGGACGTAACAAATCAAATTATAAGGAGCGACAGAAAACAGCGACATGCAGGTTCAGGAAGTCTCGATGTTAATGACCACCGATACCTATTTGTTCCTCGTTATGTTGAAAAGATTTCCTAGCAGTCTGTAGTCCCTTGGTCTTCAGTCTCCCGTGGAAGCAGGAGACGCTGTGCGTTTGCGTGTGGCAGATCTGCCCGTGTTCGTGTCGAGCCTCTGGAGC
>NW_009745798.1:0-957 GCF_000703405.1 Apaloderma vittatum | reverse complement strand
CCCCTGACATTCTGTGATTCTATGGTGCTGTCAGACCGTCAACATACCAGGAACCAGTCATGTCCTAAAGTGATCCTTAGAGAAATGTGTTTGTTGACTTCAGCAGGTTTTATGATGGGTATGTGCAGGTCGAACAGGTAATCTATAAATGATTCTGTAACGTTGTTACAGTGTAAGGACAACTTGTGAATTGGAATTACTGATATTCCAGCCTCTTAAACTTATGATATTTTATTAAATATACTTCTTTATAATTAGTGGTAAACCCAGTAAAACTGTAAGGGTCAAGAAATGACATTTTTAAACAGGTATTATCAAGTGATTCTCTGAATTGTTAAACTTCTTTGGGATTATTACTGAAATGCATGTGTGTGTAGTTTCTGCAAGCTAGGAGTTTTCTCAGAGCATGATTTTGGAGGGGAATATGTTCTTGTTTCAGGATGATAGAAAAGTATAAGAACAGTTACATAACTGTTGTCTTTCAAATTCTTCCATTTGTAATCAGAAAGTGCCGAGGCATTTAAAAGGGAAGAAAACAGCTTACCAACTTTACAGAAAGTAGTAGAGACATGAGTCAAAGTAAAAGTAAAGCTTCGTATGACGTTTTACTTGAATTCTCTGTGATTTTTGGTATGGTTGAAAATTAAAAAAGGAAAAAGGTGGAGTAATAGCCACTTTAGCTCATTTAGTACTGAAATCAGCGCAGCTAGAAAATTGCCCAGTGAGAATCAAATGTGGTACCTAACAGTCACTTCTCTTAATGCTGGGATGCTACTGGTTTCATTTCCTGAACTTGGCTTTGACCTGATGTAGCTCCCTGAACAGGGAGAAAAAAACACCCTACATCTTCCTCCCCAGTTCTACTGGGTTACCAACAGGTCTGTCCCTTTCCTGCAGTCGGTGAGAGGCAAAACCTCTAATCTTTCTTCGTAATTGTGGCTGGTCGATTGGTTTGTC
>NW_009745797.1:0-969 GCF_000703405.1 Apaloderma vittatum | reverse complement strand
GCGGGGTGTCCTGTGCCGGCCATAGCTGGGATTTTTGCAGAGGGAGGAGTGCCCCAGCCCGAGGGACTGCCCACCAGTGAGGAGGTTAACGTCCTCAGAACCCACCCTGCAACACTGCTCGGATCTTTTTCTGAAAACAAAATAAATCATTTCTGAAGAGCAGAATTGCAATGTAAAGCTTTGAGCAGAGGTTTCATTTCCTGTTAGGTTTTGTTCATGGGTTTGTTTTGCGAAGTTGTAGGGTGCAATTGATCTAGTCTCTCCTATTTATAGGAACGTTTTAGAGTAAAATGTTGTTAGCGGTTGAAATGCTGCCATGCTCTAGCAGTTTTTTAACACTATTCAACGTGAAAAAAAATTAATATTTTGACTCAAAATACTGAATAGCAAATACAAACTTAAAAAAAAAATAAAATAATTTGGAGCTCATTTCAAAATGTGTCAAAATCTCCCAGGGAACAGGAATACCGATTGGTTTATTTTTTTGGAGCAGCTCTTCTCTTGCCAATGAGCAAGTCTTTGCGGTAGAACTGTCAGAGACCAGCGAAAGGCCACTGGGGTTTTGCCAGGCATCCTTCATTGATGTCCCATGTACAAGCCCGACCCCTTCACAGAGAGAGACAAAAACCCAACAACTTATTTTTCTTCGGGGAGGCCCCTTCAGGCAGGGCTTGCTCTCAGTATTCAGCATTTTTCAATAGACGTGTGATGGGTTTCAGAGGTCCCAACCGGCGCCGCCAAAGCTGCCGCTGGAAAATCTCAGCATTTGGTGGCTCTGAGAACTGGTGCTTTATGTAAACAGCCCGTTGGCTTTGCGTGGCTGGAAACTATTCCCAGAACTGTGGGAAGTGGCAGAGTTTAAAAACCCCGAACGCGTGACCTTTGGGTGCTTCCTGGGAGCCCACTCTGCCCCCGCGCCCCGCTGCTCCTCGGCTCCTCTCGAAACACAGAGCGTGGGTCTGGTTTCCT
>NW_009745796.1:0-963 GCF_000703405.1 Apaloderma vittatum | reverse complement strand
TGAAGGAGGGCTCAGGGTCTCACTCTGACACCAGCACCTGCTTCTTTCAGGGTTGGTCTCCTCCCCCCAGCAACTACAGCCAGCAGCAACTGTCTGTGTTAGGCTACAGGAGACAGAAGAGGAGGGGTTTGACTTTTGGAGATTTCATTGCTCAAGCAGTTGTTCCTGATGTTCCCTGGGGCAAATTCAGAAATCTGGATAGAAGCCAGTTGGCACATGAATTTGGGTCTCTTTCACATAAAGTTATTGCATTATACCTTCTAAGACGTCCAAAGAAATTTTAAAGCTGATTTAAGAACAGACTATTGATTGACAACATATGAATATAAGTCATTTCCAAACTGCCCCTTTTTCATCAACTCTACCTGTGCATATTTTTAATTAATTCTTAGCCACAACTGCAAAACATTGAGTTCTAAATAGATTTTTTCATTAAACTTTTTCTTCATAATACCATGTCTGAATTATAATATTAGGTGTAGAAAATTGTAACATGCTGATTTCTAGCAGCTCTTCATTCCAATGTTTTTTCATTAGAGCACTAATTAACAGAAAGAGCGGTGCACAAAGGGAATTCAGGTGTTGTAAGAACATACCAACATCCTGTAGTTAGAAAAATTTAAAAAAAAAGGAAAATGCAAATATTCATTCATTATTCTTGTTCGAGAGCCTGTATAGTAGTTTAAAAGCTGCCCCTCAATCAGCCAAACAACAGCTCAGCCGGTTGATTTGTGATATGTATGAGGAAATTCTTTTCCAGTGGCTTGTATGAATTTTCCTTGAATCTAACTAATTTTACAAGGCAGGCAAGTTATTTCGGCTTTGTTTTTTGATGGAGTAAATAGTACACTTCCATGAATTAGGACCGTTGTATATAATGGCTGTTAAGATTTCACACACAGTTAGATCTTGTAGCTACCATGTTGAATCCTTATAAATCATAGAATCCTAGAACAATTCAGG
>NW_009745795.1:0-949 GCF_000703405.1 Apaloderma vittatum | reverse complement strand
AAAGCATAAATTGGATGTACATATTTCTTGCATTTCTTACCTGGTTAAAGTGATCTGAAATATTTTATAGCCAGCAATAAAGGAAGCCAACTTTGAAAGACTTTGTTTTCCAGAACCACCAACTCCAACAAGCAAAGCATTTCCATATGCTGTCCGAATTATTCGGGAAATCTATATAGGAAAAAAATGGAATAAAAGCTCATTAATACATTTAAATTAAAATGTCAATTAGCAAAATCAAAAATCTGTTACTCTACATTTTATATACTAAAGTTCAACGTAAAGACTAGTAAAACGATATTTGCAAAAATTTTTCCTCTCAAACACTTGCACATTCTTAGGAAATTTGCATAGTTAACGAAAAAGGTGTACATAAAAATGCAGGATGCTTATAATCAGTTACACATGGGATTTAAATACATAAAGGTAGATATTTTGAGCTTTATTTTATGTTGAAGGTATCATCCTGAATGTGTTTTAAATGTCAGTTAAAACAGCTAGAAAAATAAACACATTATACTCTTAATTTTAGGAGTCAGAAAGACTTGAACTTATTTAAACTATCAATTATTGTTATCTTCTATTTTATCTACCTTCAACATGTCCTTTCAGATAGTTTTCTTAAGAAGTCTCACAGACATGAAAGCTGAATTACAAATTTACTGTGATACTGGCATTTTTACACATCTGTATATAAAACACATCTTCCTTCATTTTATGGTTAGTACATTATTACTTGTAAGATTGCCTTCAGATTTGCTTTGCTTCTCATATAAATTATGTACAAAATGCAAAAGACTGGCAAATACATCAGGCCTTTGAATTCTATTCATTTTTTCCTTCAAAGAAATGTTGGGTTTATGCAGTTACCTCTAAGCCTACCCAGGCACCTATATTAAAATAAAAATCTAAATGTGGAATTATGAGGGTGACTAAATTTATTGTCACC
>NW_009745794.1:0-967 GCF_000703405.1 Apaloderma vittatum | reverse complement strand
TTTCATGGAGACTCAAGATGGAGACGGACAAGCAGTCTCATTCCAAGGAGCTTCCCACCACAATATGATGCTGCCGCTTGGTCCTTTCCCATGACACACAGGTGGCATTGCTCTGGTGCAGAAGCTCCGAGGTGGCCTGGGTATGCTCTGCTCCTGCTGCTGCCCTTGTCCTTGCACTAAAGCTGGTCCTAGCAAACAGTGTTTGGTGCTGAGCGTACCCACCATGGCAGGAAGGTGTGAAAGTCACCAGAGAAGCCATTTACGTGATGTGACTGTCCCATCCTCCCACAACTTTCTTTATCTCCCACACCCATTGCACTCCCTGGCCCCAGCTGCCTCTGGGCAGCATCTCATCTTCTCCGGTGTCAGCTTCAGCCTTGTTATGAGGTGTTACACCACTGCCAGCTCTCCAGGGTTTCAAGTCAGGCTTTCTGCTGCCTTTCAATTATCCCTTTACTACAGCCCTGCTTTGGGACACTGTCAAATAAAGGCACCCTATAAACTTTATATTGAACAATAAAACATTTTCGCCTTCACTGCTTTTCCCCTTCATGTGCTGCAGCAACACGGACCAAAGGGACAAACTCCAGTTAGGCAGGAACTGAGTGCTGTATCTCAGTTACTGGCTCCTGGCAGCATGTTGATTTTTGCTGATTCAGTTGGAGGAATAAGCCTGGAGGCACCTCATCTTGTACCAGTCTTGGAGCAGCACTGGTGTCTACAGGCCAAGGGACACAGACACTAGAGGCATGGGACAGCTTGTCTCCAGCTGAGGAAACCCAAAAGCCTCCCCTCTGCTCTCTGAGGTGAGACAGGAAGGGCTCTTACCTGTCTGAAGCGATCCCTGAGCCAACAGGACCTGAGGGGTGAGCTAAGCTCTCCCTTCAGATGGCAGAGTTGTAACCATGGGGTTCTTAGGTGGGTTCCTCACCCTTCCCCATCCATCCGTCCATCCATCCATCCATCC
>NW_009745793.1:0-966 GCF_000703405.1 Apaloderma vittatum | reverse complement strand
CTTGCGGGCTCCAAGTACACGCAGCATCCTGGAAACCCAAGCCCCACCGCCTCATACTGTCTGTGAGTAGGTGTAGCTGTTTGCAAAATACACAGCACACAGAACCCATGTGTGGCAACAGCTCCACAGCTACAGATGGATACAAGCGATGTGGAGCATGAGCGCATCACCAAAATGTCTAATTTCTCCTGGACTTGTATACCATACAGAAAAGCACGAAAAAGCACAGACAGCAGAGTATTTCTCTTAATCCACTTGCTCAAATAGCCCCCTGATTTCTAGCTGCAGTTTTCTGGTGTTTGAGGAGGTTTTCAATTATTTTTTTTAATCCAACCACTGCAAACCTAACATTTCACCTGTAACTACTTTAACCCCTTGGGCACTACAAAAGAACTGCTACGCTGTACCAACAGCGCAACATGCGGAGTCCCGCTGCTACCAACAGGCAGGCGTTTTTGTCCAGCAGGAGCAGAACACCACTAAGTCTGAAAAGATTGGGCTATAGACCAACAGAGAGCTCCAGGATACTTCACAAACAAGCAGGAAGTTTAGAGACAGTATTTTTGCAGCTTCCCCTCAATTCATGTGCTCACCTGTTCTCTCTTGTCATATATTAGTAGTCATTCATAACGGCCACAGTAAACAAAGGTTTCTCCATTCATTTTACTTACATAGTCAAAGAAGATAGGGAGGCTTTGTCTTTTGATGCTACTAGCACTTACACAACCCCCTCGGCTTCCTTGCCTAGCACCAAACGCCAAGCAGCCAACCCAGCCTCCTGGCTGCACTGTGTTTCTCTCAACTGGACACGTTCCAAGGCCATGAACAGCCCCACTCGACTCAATGCGCTTGAAGACACCGCATTCAAGTCCTCCACAAACTCCAGAACTGACCTCTGGTTAGATTTGCCATAACTTATCTATCTAGTCTACACCAACCCTAAAACTTAGAGGCAAAAAAGCCCCA
>NW_009745792.1:0-967 GCF_000703405.1 Apaloderma vittatum | reverse complement strand
CCTTCCAGCCTCGGCCGCTCTGTGATTCTGTGATACCCGTCGCTGCAGCTGGTGCAGGTCACAGGAACCCCTGGGACTGAAGGGACTCCTCAATCGGCCGACTCCGCTCCGCTCTCGAGTACCCGCTCATTTCCACACCGCGCTCTTTAAGGTGTTTCCCTCAAGCAGCAGGTGTGACGATTGTTGTGGCTGGAAAGCAAAAGGTCTCTCCAGGAAGCCAGGGTCACCCTGTCCCTTCGCAAGCAGGCCAGGTAGTACTGGACAGGACCTCACCAATAACCACAGAGGAATGATTATCTTTCAGCTGGAGGAAAAAGTTTGTGATCCTTTGACAGACTGAAACATAAGAAACGCCCCCCTCTCTACAATCCACTGCCTGAAGCTGTTTGGCTCCTTTTCTGCGGGGACAAGGTCAAAACACCCACTTTGGGACCGAGCCACTTCCCAGTAATAGGCTAAGGGACCTCTCTTTGGGAGCTCCCAGTAACGGAGCAACGGTGAAGTGATTCTTCTGCTCACGATGAGGGCATTTTGCACCACCCTGCAAAGGCTGAAGGTCAGGCTTAGTCTCAGAATGTCACTCTAAAGCCTCAGGCTAATTAAGAAGAGAACAAAGACTTCTTTCCATACCTCCATTTCTCTCCATCCCTCTCCTTCCTCTCTTTCTGTTCCACTGCTGCTCCCCCTCACTCCAGTTTCTCGCGTCTACGCTCTGACCGCGCTGGTGGGATCAGCTCTCCTTGGAACCCACAACTGAATTCAGCTGGCCGTTTTCTAGGCTTCCTTCTAAAAAAGTTCAGTCGCCTTCTCCGAGTCAACCTGTGGCTCCACAAACTCCGACATCAGCAAAACGGAGGCGCTGCGGGAGCAACGTGCCCCTCACGCAGGAACTCCACGTCCTGGAAGCGCAACAGGTCTGTGCCGAGCGATAGGGTCCGGGCAGCCGCGGCCTCGGAGCAGCCGCGGG
>NW_009745791.1:0-967 GCF_000703405.1 Apaloderma vittatum | reverse complement strand
TGGGGAATCGAGTCCCTAATTCCCCGCGACCCCTTTGCAAATCCTAATTCCTCCTGAACCCCCCTGCGCACCCCGATTCCCCTTTTCCAGCCTCTTGTCTGCAGACCCGAATTCTCCTCGAGCCCTTTGCAAACATTGATTTCCAAACCCTGAGCCCTGTTTAAAACCCTTGTGTGAACCTGAATTTCCCTCAAACCTCGATTTCCAAACCCTAATTCCCCTCAACCCCTTTTCATACCCCAATTTCCAGACCCTGAGCCCTGTTTAAAACCCTTTTGCAAACCCCGATTTCCCGCAAACCTCAATTTCCAAACCCTAATTTCCCTTGAGCACCTTCACAAACCCTGATTTCCAGACCCTGAACCCTTTTAAAACCTTTTTTGCAAACTCCTCTTGAACCTCAGTTTCCAAATCCTAAGTCCCCTGAACCCCTTTGGAAATCCCGATTTCCAGATCCTGAACCCTTTCTGAAACCCTTTTGCAAACCCTAATTTCTCTTGAATCCCTATTTCCAAGCCTTAATTTACCTTGAACCCTTTGCAAACTCCTGTTTCCAGACCTTGAACCCTTTTGCGAACCCTAATTTCCCTCGAACCCTGATTTCCAAACCCCGATTTACCTTACGCCCCTTTGCAAACCCCAATTCACAGACCTTGAACCTTTTCTAAACCAATTTGTGAACCCCGATTTCCCTCAAACCTTGATTTCCAACCCCTAATTTACCTCCACCCCTCTGCAAACCCCCATTCCCAAACCCTGAGCCCTGTTTAAAACCCTTTTGTGAACCCAGATTTCCCTCGCACCCCGATTTCCAGACCCTAACTCACCTTGAGCCCCTTTTCACCCCCCATTTAACCCTTTTGCAACCCCCCAATCCTCCAGCCCCCCTCAAACCCTGATTTCCAAACCCCCTATTTCCAAATCCCGATTCTCCCTCTGCGATCCCAAACTTCCAAACCCCTCGTTC
>NW_009745790.1:0-956 GCF_000703405.1 Apaloderma vittatum | reverse complement strand
GGCGGCATGGGCAGAGCAAGGCTGGCTGAGGCCAGAGCCCTGTGGCTGCGCTGGCTCTTTGCCTGTGCTGGCGACCGGGCAGCCAGCCCTGCCCAGCGTGCACATCTCCACCCTCATTGCAGATGCCGGAGGTCAGAGACTCGGTCATCTCACGCCAGGACACTGCTGCCTCCCAGACCTCTTCTGGATGTGTTGTCGTCCTGCCAGGGTACGTTTGCTCCTGTGGCCGTTGGCTGAGCAAGTGAGCAGCTTCTCACTCGTGCTTGGGAGGGCTGCCTTTCCAGAGGCCGAGAGCTGACCTTATAACTGCCTTGGGCACGGAGTGTTCCAGAGGCTTCCTTGGCAGGGAGCTCCCTGCATGCTCTTGCTCAGTCTGACTTCATTGGGAGGGACAGCGACAATGCTTTATGCGTTCCTCCTCCTGTGGAACTAGAGATGCCTTTAGACAAGAGTTCCCACCAGGTTTCTCCTGCTCCTTTTCTTGCCTGTATGGGAGACTGCCTTCTGCTTGGAGCCAAGGGCTGGAGGGGTGGTTTCAAAAGGGTGTTGGGTAATCAGAGCACGAGAGATTACTTTGTTCTCCATGTGCACTGTGAATAAGAGAGGAATCCTGTTCCCCAGAAGCAGCAAGGGGCTTTGGTGGGAGGACACCCATTCTCATGGGAAGGATGGAAAAGCACCAGCAGAGGCTGATGGGGCCTTGACTGCCTCTCCAGGCACGAGAGCTCCTGCTGTGGCCCTCCAGGATGGGCTGCCTTAAGGAAACAGTGCAGTGTCCTTTCTTCAGCCTGCTGCCTACTTCCTCTTTGCAGGTACAAGCTGGAGACCGTGCCTAAGATGCCCGCTGTGAAAGCAAACCTGACAGGACATCTGAAGGCTGCCCAAGAGCAGGGCTGGGGAAGAGGTGACAGCAGTGGAAAGAAAGGTGAGGGACCAGCAGGTTGCTGGCAGGGGGC
>NW_009745788.1:0-951 GCF_000703405.1 Apaloderma vittatum | reverse complement strand
TTTTTTTTTTTTTTTGTCTGCTTACAGGACTGATTTAGGTGACGGTGTAAGTAGTTCCCGCTTTTGCAGGATAATGAGTTTGGGAGGGATAAATTTTTAAGGGGAGGTGTTAAAGGCAGAGACTATTCCTCAAGACTGCAGTAAAACAGGAGCGAAGCCTTGTGGTGACAGAGCCCTGAACTCTAAATAATTACATCAGAAATACCAGAAATAATATTCTGATGATGATCAGACATTTCTTTTATGTGTATCTCAAAGTGAGAGTGAATAGTTGCGTTATAGAAAAACAAGATGTTCACCCTTTCTTACCAGAAAATTCATGTGCTCCTTTCCCATACAAAATCGGTGTCTTAATCCTTTTTCTGTAATCCTTCCCCTTGCCTTCTTTCTTCATCCCCTTCCTCGCCACTTTGCCTCTTAGGAAACAACTTTGCCAACTACAAAGGTCACCGGGTGTCAACCAGTCGTGGTCATTGCACTCTTCAAAGCCCAGAAGCTCTGCTTTTTTTTCATCACTGGGCGGGGGGCAAAAAATTCCAGTGCAGTGTATTTTCAACCTCTTTTTATTTTGGATGCTGCCCCTCTCTAGGGGCAAATGTTCATGCCGAACCCATTTTTTTTTCTGAGCACAGTATTGAGATTCCCCATATTTCTGAGGTTATTATGAATTATGGTGTCAACGGGCCAATAAAAGATACGATGACTGTAGAGTTGCAGTGGATATCTCATGCTTTCAACGTTCAACATTCTGTTGTTGCAGACAATATCATATCGTCTGGTCTTTTTCCTATAGAAGATCAGACTTATTATTTTATTTATTAGTGCATCCTTTCTCCACTTTCTCTTCCCCATGTGAGGTTTTTGATGGGCAGCTCTATAATCTTAGGTTTTCTAAGAGCAGAGGAGAACAGATCATTGCTTCCAGAGTAGCTGATTATGGAAATATGTGAT
>NW_009745787.1:0-956 GCF_000703405.1 Apaloderma vittatum | reverse complement strand
TTTTTTTCATAGCTGCCTAGTGTAAAGTATGTTGCCAGTAATATATAACTGCTAACAACATTTAAGTTTCTTAAGCTGGTATTAGATTTCTTATCCTATTGAAAAGGAAGGTCATTTAGTGTACCCTTCATCCTTATGAGGAACAAATGTGGATGGTGGATGTTTATCTCTGGTTTTACGTTCTTACAATGTCAGTACTACCTGAAACCTTTTCTGCAGTAAGAAGGATATAGGACAGTGATGTCTCATCACAGTCTCGGGTGTAAAAAGGGAACTTTTCTACCAGAGAGGTTTTATGAGGAGGCAGCTTAGTTTGGTTTTGTAATAAGTGATTCCTAGTGCTATGGACATGCAGATCCTCCAGTCCCTGTCCCTGCCTCCTATTAGAGGGCAGTAAGGGTGCACTACGGCTGTCATTCTCTGATAAGGATGGGAAACTGAGGTAAACAGACTAAGGCACCACTCTGCTGTGTCTATAGCTCTATTATGTCCACCTCTCTATCGATTTGCTGGGCCATGCCAGAAAGAGGAACCCTGGCACCCGGCCCAGATGATGTCAGCTGGCTCATGTCTGTGTTCTTCATGGCTAACATCCTTTGGGGAATAGCATGTCACTGAAGAGATACACAAATTCTTTAAACTCGTAGCAAGGTACCCGTACATCTTGCTACTCTCTCTTCCTCTTTGTCTTCCATCCACTGACTCCTTTCCAAGGCGCTGACAGTATGCTGGGGAGTAATATTTATCAGAATCCAGTAACGCATTCCTCCATGTGATGCACTTCTAATTATTCCCCTGGAGATTTTTCAACCGATACTGACGTTGGGAATATACATGAGGAATGTTCACATTAATAGCCTAGGGATTCATCAGACAAGAGATCCTGGCAAAGTAACCGACTGCATTAATTGTTCTGCTGAACAGTGTCACCCTGGCTGGAGAGCCCCAGGACACAA
>NW_009745786.1:0-944 GCF_000703405.1 Apaloderma vittatum | reverse complement strand
TTTTTTTTCTCAGTCTAGACAAAGTTAGACAGCTAGCGTGATGGTTATTTCCAAGCACTCGGTGGAAGATATTTTCTTTTTTTTCAGGCTAGTATTGTCCCAGCAGAGGAAAAGCTGAACCAGGCACAGGCAGAAGTGCAGCAGCTCCAGAACTCTCTCAGGAACTATGAAGGGTTGATTGAAAGCTACAAGTCGCAGGTAGGCTTCCTGTCAAAACCTTTGGCCCCTGCATAAACATTCCCTTCACTGCTGTGCCTTATTTTGTAACACCTTGTTTTCCTCACTATGGTCATATATATAACTGGGTGATTGGGAAGAGCTGACTCCTACAGCAGAGATTGTGATTAATGGAAAAAAAAAGACTGGTTTTAATTGTTTCACTTTTCCCTGCTCCTTTTCAAAAGCTAAAAGAAAATATTGAGATGCTTTCTTCTGCTTTTTAGTGTGGGAAGTACTGTTCCTTGGCTGCTTTTCTGGGAGGGATTTTGAATATTGTGGCAGTAGGGAGATAAGGCAAAAAGGGAGAACATCTGGTGGAAAGCCCAGATTATCCAGATGTGAACTTTTATATATAGGTCTCGAGTGGTTGTTAGTGTGGCAAGGAACTTGTGCTGATCCTTGAGCAGTTTTAGTTAATCCAAAGCATTGCACATTTCTTGAAAACTATATATAACAGATAAAGCATGTGGGTTTTTTTGAATGTCCAGGTGTTGAAGGCCCGAATGGAAGCAGATGATTTAGGTGCAAAACTGGAGAAGTGTGATAAAGTAAGCAAAGCACTAAAGGATGAAATGAACAGTGAGCTTGAACTGGTAACTATTCCTCTAAAGACTGATATGTTGCAGACATTCATGGATTTTAATGCTCTGAGTGTAGTGAAAACCAGCTGTGAATAGGATGTAAAAGGCTTATCTATGGTTGCCTTTTCCATTATTTTTCGCAGG
>NW_009745785.1:0-964 GCF_000703405.1 Apaloderma vittatum | reverse complement strand
GGGGGGGTGCCTGCTCCTCACCCAGCTCTTCACTGCGTCTCGACCGATACGGCATGAAGATATCCGCTCTCCCAGGGCTGGGACACTTATCTTCTGCGCTCAGAGCTCAGACACCGACTCGGTCACGCTCTGCTGCCCAAGGTAAGAGAGACATCAGCTCCATCTGGTCACTCCTCACCATGACACACGGCCAAGAAATGTGCCTTCGGCTTCCCGAGTACCTCCAGAGCTCTGTGCTACAGAGCGGGGAGGAATCCAGAGCCCTTATTCGCCGCCAGACAGATAAACGCAGAGCAAGAGTTACTCCAAAAGCTGACGCATACCTTTTTAACTTCCTACTGCAATAAATCTCTGCTCCCTCTGAGGACTGCTTTTCTCTTTTTGCTTTTAGTGCTGACTGACGATCTCTGCCAACGGCAAAAGCCACCAGAACAAACCAGTACTACCTGCCTGAGAGCAGCAATGATCTCCATCTACTCAGGACACTTGCACCACCTCCAACCACCTTTAAATGGGACAGCACCAGGCAGAAACACTTTTCTGCAGCTGAAGAAGGGCTGATGGCTAAACCCCACGATGGGGAGTGGGTACGGAGAGGTCTTGAGCCTTTTGCAGAGGGGCACTTTGCACAGATGGTGCTCTAGGGGTGGGTGCTGGGCTCTCCTCCTCCTTTCTCTGCTGCCGTGAACACCCTGAGAACAAACAGAGCCTGTGGATTCCTGTCTCTTCTGCTGCAAAACCATGCCCAGCTCCTCCATCTGCCGGGCTGCAGTTGGTGAACGGCTTGCGAGGCATGTGGGATCCTGAGCGTGTGTGGCAGCGGCAAGAAATGCTCGGGAACAGGCCAAGAAATGTTTTCATGGGGAGCATATGGCACCTCCAGCCTCTCATCCAGCACTGCCAGGGATTATTGGGACCAGCGACGGGGACAAAAGCAGAGTGGGCAGAGCTGGCCGGCACGGGA
>NW_009745784.1:0-955 GCF_000703405.1 Apaloderma vittatum | reverse complement strand
AAAAAAAAGTCCTTTTCCCCTGCTTTCTGCCTAACTCCTTGGTTTGTTGGGAAGGAGCCCAGTGACCAACCCTTCCTTCACATACATACACCTCCAACAGGAGGACAGATAAAACAAGTAATAAAAGTCAAGAAAACAACCAGCAGACTAAATAAACTGAACTTTCCACCACATGAAAAAAATCCGCTGCAGGCCTCCAGATGCTCTGGCGAATGAAGAATCTCCCAAAATGAACTGTCAAAAAATGCAAGTGAATACAGGCAGGCAAGCTCTCCAACGCTAGAATCTCTGTTGTGCTGCTATCACGAGCTCCCAACTTCGCCTTGTGTCACCGGTCTCATCTCACAGCTTATCTGTTACCAGCATAAAATCATTCAAATCACTCTGGGCTCTGAAAGTCAGGCTGGGTTCTCGCTCCACTCTGCATTGCTGTCTGTCGTCTGGTCCACACTCAGCAGTTATGCCAGCAGTTGAGTTGCCATCTCAAAATGAATCACTTTTAGAATTTCAGAAGACACTAAACAAAACCACTGAAAAGTTAAGCACGTCAAAGCAAGTACACAAGTTTGCACGTAAGCACAGAAAGCTGACCTGTTCAGAAGGCGTGTTTCCAACCTTCATATACCAAAAGCATGGAAAAATTATTATCCTATTAACGGAATCATTCACATCACCATCTCCATTTCTTTTTCTTTCTCACCGTACAGCATTTCAATTGCTGGCATAACAATATAGGGCACAAGCACATTTACGAAAGGGTAACCAATTGTGCTTGCACTTTAATATATTTTCTTCTGAATCAGTAAGACACATTTTAGAACGAGAAAACAAATTAGCCAATGGACGTGCACACTGAAATCAAGTGAAAATATGGTTTTTATTGATTTAATCCATGGAATAGAACCTGTGGTTGCTCAAAAACTTTGGCCAGTCCAGTTTTTAGCATCTCGAAGGA
>NW_009745783.1:0-965 GCF_000703405.1 Apaloderma vittatum | reverse complement strand
TGTGTTAGTATTTCCCTGGAAGCAAAACCCTCGGTTCAGGCATAGTCACCACATTACACACATCTTTGGCCTCTCTGTTAACAGTACAAATTGAAGTGTGAAGTGTGGAGGTGGCCTGCATGCTGTATAATGCCAGGACTAATGTTTAACTTCCGAAAGGCCAACTGGCCTGAAATACTGGAACTGAGTTTTATGTATGCATGATCTTGTAGCACCGACAAGAATTTTCACATTTCTTTTCCTGTAGTTGTGATCTGTGATTTCTTTTTTGCCTAGAATGATATTTTATGTCTGATCTTCATTTTTACGGTTCATTTCTGAACTGCTGTGATTTAGCTCTACTGTCTGCAGTATCAAATTTATGTTACTGTTAAAAGCCTGCATTTTGAATCAAGATTACAAATGTTCAGGTTCCCAGTAACTGCAAAATACTCTTCGTACACCGGAGGATGAACAAGTATCTATGAGGCTTTTTGATATCTACAGCACTTTTTGAAAGGTAAGGTCACTTTTCGACTCATAAGCTTTTAAGTTAGCTTTGCCTTTGTAGTAATACCTATGCTGCCATATATCAGAATCAGTAACTTAAAAGGGCTCTATTGGCTTATGAGATTTTATAAGATATTCAATTTAACAATCAAGATAGCTATTCAGCTCCTCTGTTTTATTTTACAAATGTCAGTATGTTTTTATTGTCCTATACACAACTTCAAGAGTTTACTGGATGTTCTTCCTTTTCAGGCCAATGCCATCTAACTGCAGTGGCTTTAAGAAATGGTTGTTTTCCATTCTGAACAAATGCACGAACTAATACGAATGACGGCAGAGTAGAAATAAGTAGAAGTTTAGGGCTAGCCAGTCTTGTTCTGCTTGGTCAGAGTGATGATACAGTCTTTCTCTCCTTGGTCTCCTCTCCATGTTCTCCTCTCCATGCAGTATTTAACACTGTGGTAGACTATCTTTTT
>NW_009745782.1:0-918 GCF_000703405.1 Apaloderma vittatum | reverse complement strand
CTGAACTTCTTCCCTCCTGCAACTTCATTATCATCTAAGGTCCCAGAAAATTTATTGCACTTCTCCTGTGAACAATTGCTCTTCCATTTTGCCCTCCTGGTGAAGCCAGAGAGTTCACATAGCCCTGTGAAAGTCGTCTTTGATACAAACCAGCTGCAGCTCTCTATTTTTTAACATATTGTGGTCTTCAAACCAACCTCCCACTGTATATTCCCTATCTGTTCACTGCTGCGCTTTCATTCTGTTCAACAGTGTCCTGCTTGTCCTCCAGGTTGCTCATATATCTCAGGCCTCCTGCTGCTGTGCAGACAGGCTGATGGCTAATGTTTTCCCTCTTTTTGCCAAGTCCTGGCCTTGACTCCCCCTTCTGCTATCTGGTACAACTTCATTGTTACTTTTGACATTGTTCCCATCACTCTGCTGAGTTTGGTGCTATCTCAAATGTCCTGCAGTTTAGAGAATGTCTCTCACCATGACACTGTTTGTCATTATGGAATAGTCTTACCCAGGTCTTCTCAGCTTCTCATATCGTCCATACAGTTTGGCATTTTCTTAGTCACTTCTGCATAATCATTCATTTTTCTTCCAATGCACTGTGAAATCTTGTCCCCTGCTAGGCACAAGATTTCTGTGCACCAGCCTGTCATCTGCCTGCTGACCTTTTCTCTTCCACTTGGAAGAGTTACACAATTACCTAGCTTTGCCATGAAGAGTTATCTTTTCCTTTCTGTTTTGTTCTTATTATCAATCTCTTGATTTTTACTTTTGTTGCTTTGTCTTCTGCTGTCTTCCCAGGGGGAGAGACTTGTGCTCAAATTGAGATTTGGTACCAAAATGTTTAAAATCTGCTTGCTGTATGTGTAAATTTGCTATGTTTTGTAGCTTCTGTCTCAATGTAGACTGAATGCAGTATTTTGT
>NW_009745781.1:0-964 GCF_000703405.1 Apaloderma vittatum | reverse complement strand
CGGGGCCTCCCATTAGTGCTCCAGCCCGGTGCCAGATGGCGGGTGATGGCTTGCGGAGGCTTCGGAGCTGACGTGCCCCATTGTGCGAGAACACAAAAGCAAAGCCGGGCTGTATTTTTATTTTTCTTCGCTCCCCCACCCACCACCTCCTTCTGCTTTCATTTTCCTGTCACCCTCGCAGCTAATTCCAGGAGTTCTCTTTATTTATTTACTTGATTGCACTGAGAGGAGGGCTGGGAAGTTGCTGGGGATGTTTTCCATGTGGATGCTCTTGCCTTGTCCCACATGATTGTATTTTATTCCCCGCCTGGATACCACCCCCAGGCGCAGTCCCACGGGCAGGCACCCACCCCCACAAAATCTCTCCGTGGACAGTTGGGTCGCATAAACAAGTTATTAGGGTATCATAGTAGGTCTCCTGAGGGGTCGTTACGTGCCACAAGGTTTTGTTAAGATAGATTTAATCGCCGTCCCGGGTATTTCAGGTGTCTCAGCAGTTTTTTCAGGTCTCTGACAGTCTGTGTTACAATTACCCATTTGTTACTGAGTTTTTATTTCTTTTATTAATACCAGAGAGGTGCCTGCTTTGGGATGCGAGTGTTTTCTCTCATGAAGATGCACATTTCAGGAGAGAGAGGAGCGATTCCCCAGGCTCGGTGTGGGAAGGGCCGAACACCCGTGCAGAAGCCCCCCGAAGATCAGGCTGACGGGGCTTTCGCTCTGATTTCCCCAGTGTGCTGCAAAGGTGGGGGCAAAGCTCAAGTTCAGAGCTGAAAGTCAGGAAAAATTCCCCTCCCTGCCCCTGCAGCCCCACTGTTCAGGCTCAGCGTTTGCCCTTTGCTTGCTCTCTAAAACCCGTGTGGCTTTTACGATGTCACCGTTCCTCAACATTTCACCTCACGGGTTCCCAAGTGACGTGCACATCCCAAACCATTAACAAACCTTAATCCAGATGAAGTTTTGT
>NW_009745780.1:0-951 GCF_000703405.1 Apaloderma vittatum | reverse complement strand
GTTATAAGAGAACTTTGGGGAGTTTTATGAGATGCACTGCAAAGTTGTTCTCTTTGTTTGCGATTGCCTCCAACTGCCAAAAAAACCCCAAAACTTAAGCTGGTATGAAATTTTAAACAAATGTAGAGATCCATAGGAGATAGTTTCTACCAGCAGCCTATTAGAAGGTGTTTCAACCAAGTACTTCAAAGAACATTACATCTGTGTCATCTAGATAGAAAATCTCTCAGCAGTGGAAAAATCTATTCTTTCTGAATTTAAGTGTACAACTGATGTAACTACAAATACCATATTGGTTTTGCTTTTTTACTCTAAAAAACAACAAATTATTAGAAATGTGCATGAATTTCTTTTAAACACCCACACTTAGAGCTGCGAACATGCCAAAGTTGTTTGCTGAATCAAGTCATTATGCAGCTGACTTACCATCAACTAGCACAGACTGTTTTCTTACCAACACAACGTACGTTTCAAACTATTAGAGTGCTTACAAGGTGTTACACCTCCCATTTCTAATTCCCATAGCCCTCCCTCATGAATAACCTCTATCACGTCCTCCCTAGTATCCATAATTTTGCTCAGCTACTTCTGCCCTTGCTTAGCATTACGAATTCCTTTGAATACATCCCAGCAGCTGAAGCAATACAACATCCGCAGGGAAACACAGAATTATGAGCATAGCAGCCATCACAATCCAAGAGACTCCAACTACAGATCTCGAATGACGCGCAGCCTTGGCAGTGATGTCCTCAGGGCTTTTGGTTAGCTTCAGGAAAGCCTTGCAATTCTCCCTGTCGAAGACTGAAAAGTCTATTAACCTGAAAGCCTAATGCCAATTTATTATTTTTTTTTCATTTATTTTTAGGAAGGTCATTTTTTCAGATGAGGAGGAATACACAACACACACCTGTCTTTTGGAGATGTTTAGCCATCAGTTCATATATTTAAGAT
>NW_009745779.1:0-961 GCF_000703405.1 Apaloderma vittatum | reverse complement strand
CACCCTTTTAGTCAATCTTCAAATTCTTATCAACAACTATGTTTCCAGCACCAGGAAATGTCAGATTTGCTGGTTTTACTGTGTTCCTAGAACTCATCTCATTACCACATTCGGCTAAAGAAGTGCATGAAGCCTTTGGTTAAAGGACATCTCTGATGAGTCCATTTTCATGAAACACCCAAACCTCCTTTTACAGTATCAGATGTGTGGAGGGCATTTAGCCTTAGCAAGTGGCCTTGCCTCAAAGGGACTGACACAGCTCAGGGGTGGAGCATCAAGAAGGGAGAAGAGGAAAGGGAATTTTCCTCTGAGAGCTCCCCACAGTGCTGTTCAAGCCAGAAGTTACTGGGTATTCCCGGCTTTTCATCAGTTCTTTGAAACAAATAGGTCAGCAACAAAAGGATTTTGTATGCTTGTAGTATGAAGTCAAGTCACCAAAACTATTCTCATTCCAGTAGGGTCCTTCTGACTTACCCTGGAGTTGGCCAAAGACACCAACCCTGATGGCACCTCAAGCTAGAACGACGTGTTAGCAGTAGTGCAGCCTTTGTTACCTTGCCTTATGCACTGTCCTGTGCTCATCACTAACATTTCTTAAATAATCCACAGCATTATATGTTCCCCCACATGTCCACCTTTAAAAATAGCCTAGACACTAAAGTCTAGAATCTTAAATTTAAAAGCTAAGAGCAATTTATTCACAATACTTGAATGAAGAGCATCTGTTGTGTCTCTCCACTCATGGGGAGCAGGACACATGCTGCCCGCAGGCAGGCTGAGACTTAAGTCATGACTCAGAGCGTTGTTCATCTTCCTTCCTTAGGGTTTCCTTCCTCTCTGCCTCCAGGACGTGGGTCCTACACCAGCTTTCTGCCTGGAACAAAGGATGGCCCCACTGTGGCATCCCAGGCTAACCTCTGGCAAAGGAAAGGAGTTCACTGCACACACGGCCCCATCAGTT
>NW_009745778.1:0-958 GCF_000703405.1 Apaloderma vittatum | reverse complement strand
AGGCAGCGGTGGCCGGGGGACCTCATTTCCACACTCTTGGCACGGCGAGTCCTGCACAAGAGCTTGCAGCCGCAGCCTTGTGTTGGCCTGCCACAGCTGCTAAGGGAGCAGGATCAAAGGAGAGAGTCATCCTTACCCAAGTTCTTGCAAGTCTTAATTCTGATTCTTTACCAAGTATTCCAACCACTTCATAAATGTCCTTTTTTTTTTTAATTGGAAACGAAGCGCTAACACTATACACAAATTACCTACCCCACTTTTTATTGTTGAATAAGTAATCTCCTTATTTCATAGCGCTGCCAGGAGGGATAACACTATTGTTAAGGCATGACACCACACTGCAGAAACACTGTCTGTTCAAAGCTTGTTCGTTCTCTCTCATCCTTGCCTCCTGCAGTTAAACAGCCCAGTAGCCATTCCAGGTTAACTTCTCTTTTGGTTTACTTTCCCTGTTAAGGTAGAAAATACCCCAGTTCCAAGTGCCTGAGAGTGGTCTTTTACTGCTGTTGAGAAGCTCCTGAGAGAACAGCTTTTGCTTTTGGTGGTAGGTGGACACCAGAAAAATCCATTTGAAGATTGCCCACCATTTTTAAAGCCAAGGAGATAGAGGTGCAGAAATGCCCTGCCTGTTCATGCTGGAACATTATTTAGCAATTCCTTAGAAAACAGCTTGCAGGTTGTGCAAAACCTGCTAAATCCAAGAGCCACCTAGAAAATGTTTTGCAAGTGGATGCAGTTTCCAGCTATGGGAATTTTCACCTTCTCCACTAAACCACTTGGAGAAGAAATTCAGCACCTCTCAGTTGATCTAGTAAGTCCCTAAAGGCAAACCAGTCCCAAAACATTAGAGTGACCAGCAATGAGAATGTTGGAGTTTTAAAAGAAGGTCAGGGCCAAACATTTCTCTGATTTCTTCCACCTTGCACGGGACACCAGGGCCAGCCCACTGGGCATGTAC
>NW_009745777.1:0-956 GCF_000703405.1 Apaloderma vittatum | reverse complement strand
CCGGGGCAGCAGCCAGACCCTCTCGGGAGGGTTGGAGGTGACGGGGACCGTGTGTCCCAGAGAGCTCTGCCACGAGAGACAAGCAGGGAGACGTGTTCCTGAGCTGTCACGCTTCCTACAGAAAGGCTGTTGGGCATCTCAGCTTTTGTGAAGCTTTAATCACATGCTTGTATCTCTGCTGGGCTTTTCTGGCTTTAGTATTATTTAAAGAAGAATGACAAAAAATCAGACCAACCTGCAGAAATCCCTGAAGACACCACAACCTATCTTCTTCCTGCCTTTTGGGTGGATCCAAACCTGGATCCACCACTTGCTTCAGCTCAGCAGCACTCCGTGGGCTTGCATGAGGATCGGGACCCCTGTATACAACCACAGTTAACAAAGCTTTTCCAAATAAAACGCGGAATCTTCTTATGGTTGACACACATTTTAAGTCTCGTATTTGGAGTCATCTTTCATTACAGCCGTGATTACATTTTGTGATGTTTTATATGCTGGTCGAAGAGGAAGGCAAAATGATTTTCTTTTAGTTCCATATTTGATAAAAATTGGGAACAGAGAGAAATCTAATTATTTCCGATGAAGAATGGAGGGCTTTATTTAATCTCTGAATGTAAATTAATGTTGAAGCTTTTCCTGATCCCAAGTCAAGAACACTCGCTGTGCTATTTCGAAAAACCTCATCGCTCATCTTGAAAGGGCGCTGCTGGGCGACGGCACCGAGGACAAAGTGGCCCTAACGTCCTCATCCACGCTGCTGCCCCAATGCGCCTCCCAGGAACCAAAGTTTCCATCCCATGCTGAAGTAAATAAACACAGGTATAACTTTTCAACCAAGAAAGAAAGGGATACCTGTGCTTCACAGGGCAAAACCTTCAGGAGGAGTCAATGCCACTTGCAGCCAAACGCTTTATTTTTCACGGATTTGTTGCACTAATGTGTTCACCTCCAAACTG
>NW_009745776.1:0-962 GCF_000703405.1 Apaloderma vittatum | reverse complement strand
AGGCTGGCCACTGGCCACCCAGGTCCTCCCTTCAAGTCCTACCCTTTCGCAGGGGAAGGCATGCGGCTAGGGGAGGTATCTTGCTGTGGGCAGTCCATGTTCTCTGGTTCCACCACGTTCCCCCTTGCAGGAGGCTCTGCAAGGCATTAACAGTAGGGTGAGACACGGTCATGGACGGTGTTGCAAGCTAGAGCAGCACAGGAATGTGGAAACTGAAAACAAGATATGGTTTGTTTGGGTTTTTTTTCTCCTGAGGCCATGTGCCTGCAGGGACCAAAGACCTGCCATGACATCACCAGACGGTGGAGGCTGTTGTTGCCAGGTGATGGCTTGTGTCATCACCCTCCATTGCCCTTGCTGCCCTAATTTGTATGTTTGGGATCAAGTTCTTTGAATTAATCTGTGTTAGTTGCAATTTCCTTCTGCATTACTTACTTTAAGTAATTATTTCACAGTTTTACCGTTTTCTAAAGAAATGAGCTTGTTATAAACACTCTCCTTTTTCCCATAATAGAGTCGCTGCCCATCGACACTTTCAAAAGTAAGAGGAATGAAAGTCATCATGTTGTGAATTTGGAGAACACAGGCGGTTGAGAAGGTGTACAATCCAGCATCTACACTTGTCAAATGCCAGAGAATCCACTGCACAAGTAAACATTTGGAAATATTCTGTCATAAAATCACAGAACAATTTGGGTTAGAAGGGACTTTAATGATCTTCTTGTTCCAGTACCCTGCCATGGGCAGGGACACCCTGCACTAGACCAAGTTCTTAAAGGTTCACGCAACCTGGCCTTGAACGCTTCAGGGAGGAGGCATCCCCAACTACTCTGGGAAACCTGTGCCTTACCATCCTCACTGAAAAGAATTTCTTCCTAATACCTAAATTTATCCTCTTTTAGCTTGAAACTGTTACACTTTGTCCTGTCACTATCCTTCCTGATAAAGATTCCCTCCCCAGC
>NW_009745775.1:0-955 GCF_000703405.1 Apaloderma vittatum | reverse complement strand
TAATAACCTCCTCTAAACACTCCAGGAATATGTTAGTGAGATTTTGTCAGACAAAACCTCAGTAGCAGAAATAATATTCAGCTAGGAATGCCTGTTCTCTGACTTCACTTTAATTCTTTGCTTTATTAATTCATCTTTACTCTGACTGAAGGGACCCAGGTTCTCTGTTCAGACCCATCTGGCAGCCTGATTTTTGAGGGAATAAAACAGAAATCTGAGTCTCTCCAAACCACATCACGTGTAAAAAGGTCCTTGTCGATGTGGAAATTACTTGCCTCAATTCGGGATGCCAAGAATTAGGGAGATGCCAGAGAAAACCTGGGTGCCTATTTCAACCAAAATTTCCCCAAATTCTGAGTTTTTCATAATACAAAGGATGGACCTTGTTGTATAAACTGCATGAGGAGAGACTTGGCTTTACCTGCGTTGCTCTGAGCTCTCCTGAACTCTGCAAGACAAGAAATGAACGCTAATATACCTTTTTATAATACCCTGTGGGTTTGGATGGGGATAAAATTGGATAAAATTGGTTTTCAGCTTTTAACTCACCCAGCTCAGTCCGGACTTTTTCTGAAAAAGATGGAAAGTTGTGTTACCCTCATGCCCTTCCACAAGTGTCTGAGATAATAAGAGTATTTTCAAGGAGATATCACTTAAATATGACTTGGCTAACATCTGGGGAAAGGGTGCTAGCTCTAATTTTGGAGGGCTAGAACTTATCTGAACCCAAGCTAGTCAGGAGAAAGAGAACAAGACATCAGGAAGTATTTCAGCCACCTGAAACTCCTCTTAGATGCCTTCATCCCTCACTGAAGGGAGTCGACACTCAAAATTTAGGTGATGACTCTGGTGAACTGAATCACATGAGAGCTGTGACCATGTTTCCAGACCCTGCCTGGAAGCCTCACGGCCAAGGGTCAAAATAGATATAAACTTTTTAAAAATTTTTAATTTT
>NW_009745774.1:0-960 GCF_000703405.1 Apaloderma vittatum | reverse complement strand
TTTCCTACCTGGTCCTCAGCAGCTGTTGTGCTGCTTAGTGAGAACCTCATGCCAAGAGCACAGCCTGCTCCAGCCCCTCGGAGCTCTTGGGAGAATCAGTGCTGAGCACAAACACCAAGCAACATCTTCTGTTGCAAACAGGGATCGCAGACATCATTTCGGAGATGGAAGCCCTCCCTCTTAGCATAAGCAGGACTCCTGCTGATATGGATCGCTCACACACGTGTGTCCTTATCATGGCTGCTCTCTTAAAAGAAAATTTTTCCATCCCACAGGAGGAGAAGAGAGCTCTGTGTTGCAGGGCAGCTTCAGAACAGTGCAAGAGGGACAAAGGTTTGGGAACGATGTCGTTCATCCCCTTGCAGAGGAGAACAAGCTCATCTCAGGGCTGCTGGACACAGCTGGTGAGATGCAGTGCTATGAGGAAAGCAAGCTGTTAGGACAGCCTTACCATGAATAAGCATCCAACACCCACTAGAGCCTTCACCCTGCTGCTCAGGACCTGAAAAGACCCTTGAAGTGTGGGTTCTCTGTCTCACCAGACGGCCTGGAACACCATAAGTGGGGTCATCCAACCAAAGAACATGCCCGAATGCAATGTCCCCTCTCACGCCAGTCATAGGCTGCCTCCAGAGGCTTGCAGGGAGACACGGTGTTGCTGGAAGGCCAATTTCACAGCAGCCCCTTCCATCACTTTGTTTCTGTCCCCTTTTGAAGCCATATCTGTGTTCTTGGCCATCGCAAGAAGACATGGTGCCCATTACAGCCCATGGGTTGAACCTCACCACCCCAGCCCAGCTGGGCCCTGCACCTTTCCCAGAGCAGAGAAGGTTAGTTGTCTTCCTCTGACCACTTAAAATCCACCCCTCTGGGCCTCCAGACCAAAAAATTTATCACACAACCACATTTCAGGGATGTCCGGTCTATCCTGGGAAGATTCACCAAAGGTAAATCATGTCT
>NW_009745773.1:0-958 GCF_000703405.1 Apaloderma vittatum | reverse complement strand
GTGCAGTATGACTGGCTTTTATCGGGGCCAGATCCCATACTGGGTTTTGTGTAAACATCTACAAACAGCAGTTCCGGACTGGAAGAATTTGAATTCCTCTGCCAACCTGAATGTGAAGTTATTTGCTGCCAACAAATTATGATTTCAAATGATGGTGGTCCAGTTTGCAAATACAAGCCCACTATCTCCAAATGTGGGCAGATTCCCTTTCCTACCACCTTAACCAACCCTGACAGTACTAATCCCTCCAAATTTTGGGGCATGATTTTGTGCAAAGCCAAGTGCAGGAGAGCCAGAGGAGATTGTGTCCCTCTGAATCTTACCTCTGCCAAGACACTGTAGAAGATTATTTGTTGACCTGAACTTCAGATGAGTTAGATGTCAGCCAGTAGATTCACTAAACTTTTTGTCTGGATCATTGCCCAGTTGCCTGCAAGAAACTGGTTATTATATTGTCCCTAACTCAGCCTCAACAGTTTAGAGTGGAAGTGATTAGACACGTGAGCTGTGGTTTGGGAGACATACTTGCTGTGTGCCAAGGGACGTGCAGACAATCACGTAAAGCAGAAATGCACATGCTCACGCAGCACTGCTGTTACCGAAGAGATGAAACTCCTATTGCAGCAGTCGTGACTCAGAGCAGCATTTGCATATCCTTGATCCAGAAAAAAATTTTTAAAAAGCACCAGGACTTGAAGAAGGGTGGGATTAGGGAACAGCCAAGAAGAAGAAAGGGATATTTAGAAGTAGGTGAGGCTTTTCTCGATATTTGGAAGTGGGTGAGGCTTTTCTCGCCTGGGACGTGCTACTTTGCACCTGGAAACATCTGCCTGGCCCCGGCACAGCCCACTCTCCTCCTCATGTGCGATATTCCCATGCAGGCTGATACAAGTAAGTGAGGGCTGTGGGATCCGGCTTTACCTTGTCTGGGTGAGGTGAGCCTTTTGAGATCTGTGTT
>NW_009745772.1:0-954 GCF_000703405.1 Apaloderma vittatum | reverse complement strand
GAGATGGAGGGTCCTTTCTGAACACACCCCATGCTGCCTCGGGAAGGAGTTCCCAGGAACCGTGGTCACGGATGAGAGGCAGCTCCTGACAGAGGGGGAGATACAGCAGGTTGATAGAAAGTGATTTTTGACTTGCTCGATTTTTCCTGCTCTCACCTGCAGGTTATTTTTGAGTGGTATCAGCTCTAACAATATCGTGACTTTGGCGAGCAAAGACATGGATATTACGTAGTCTCTTTCCTGCAAATTGACATTTTTTGAGATGTAAGGTTAGGAGAGGGCTTGTAAGTACCTTATACATCTTGTATTGACTGAGCAATCAAAATTGGGATGACTTGTTTTCTCAATGTCATCTAAAGATCAGGTTTTTACTGTGTATTCCCTCAAAAGTGGCAGTAAGCTTAGATGCTGTCAGCCCAAAGATGCCTGCTCGGTATCACATTACAGCACTGAGATAATGTGTGTTGGGCCCTTAGCAGGTAAATCTTGAACTTGCTTCTAGTAAACATGACAGACAGTTAATCTTACCTTAATTAAGAACAAAGGATTTTGTTTGCAGAAATTATTCTACTTGTCCTTTTGCAATTTCCTATCCTAGGGACAATCAGTACCATCGACTGTAATGCTAAGATTCAATTATTTCAGAAAAATCATTGGCATGCTAAGTCTTAACTGCTATATAGCATTCAACTTCGTTTTTCATCAGGCATGGGCTTGAGTTTCAGCAGTTGTTGATGGCTGGGAAGCTGAAAGGCAAATTCCAGGAGAACTAACTTTCTTGGAAAGGCAGCAAGGAGAGACATGTTTGGCATGAATTCATGTCAAAGGTTGGAAGAGAACAATACCAAAAAAGCTTTATTTTAGCAAGATCATTGGCACTGAAAAAGACTAGCACAAGGAAAGGTCGGAAATATACCTGTCAGTTGTGCAAAGCAATTGGTTCAACAGTAGAGG
>NW_009745771.1:0-961 GCF_000703405.1 Apaloderma vittatum | reverse complement strand
TGTGCTGGAAGAAGTCCAGCATCCTCCTCGTAACGATACCACTCCGCGTCCTTCCTGTCAGGAGCCCTGGGCTAGGTGGGCAGCGGGCTCAGCCAGGAGCTGGTTTTGCAGGAAAAGCAGATATGGAGCCATTTCAGCCTGGTCTACATCACCTGGCATGCTGCTTGCTTGGACGTCCCTTCTCCCAAACTCCCCGTGCTCTGGGAACCTCCTTCCCCTCCATTCAGCACATCGGGGCGGTTTGTTTGCGACATCAAAGGGAAACTTCGTCCAATTTGCGAAGCCCGACACGTGTTACGCGAGGCAGATGGAGCGGGCAGATATCCGCAGGGCTGCGAGGGGCCGTAGCCTCCTCATTTTGCCCGTTCAACGTGTGTCCTGGGGAACATCAAATCCTATTAAGCCGCAGCTCTACTTGCAAATTATACCATGAGAAATCTGCCCCTTAGGATTTCTTATCAAACGAGATGCAGAGCAGCTCTGCGCGCGCTGGAGAAAGCAGCAAGAGCCTGGTCCAGCCGTGAATAATTCAGTCGCTTTGCATAGGACAGGAGTGACTTAGCTCTTCATGGCAGCTATCTCTGGGAAATCGTCTCCATCCATCTCAGGTTCAACCAACTCTCTCCTTAATCTGGCCTCCTTCAACAGGGACTTCCCACATCCTTGCTGTTGAGGAGGTGGGAAACCATCAGGTAGACTTCAGGATGGCAAATGGGACAAAACACAAGACATTTGGTGTTGGGATCTCCTGTCCCAGTGCAGGTCCCAGCTGTTTGGGGAAAAACTGGGGAGGGGCTTTCACCAGAATAAGAGCCTAAGGGTCTGCAGGCTGTTGGTGTTGTAGAAGAGGCAACGTCCTGGTGAAATAAGGGAGTTGTTTGCTTTCATCCCTGGTTGATGACTGAGAGTTATCTTCATCTTTTGGGAAACTGGGCACTGACCTGCTGGAGAGCAGCACAGG
>NW_009745770.1:0-960 GCF_000703405.1 Apaloderma vittatum | reverse complement strand
ACTAGCGCTTCGAACAGTGAGTACAAAGATTCAACAAAATTGGTGCACTCGTCGTCTTGCTGACACTCCTCTGTCTTTATTGGTTCTAAATGTCATTGACGGCCCTTTCGCAGTGATACTTCAGTGGCAAAAGAAAAAGGGGGAACAGGGGAGTCCACATGGTGCCACTGAAGATGCAAGGCTTATTGAATGGATATTTTTACCTACTCAGCCAAAAACACGCATTTTGACTCGAGCGGATGCTGTTGCTGCTACTATCAGAAAGGGACGACAAAGAGTCGTGACAATAAGTGGATCTGAACCAGCAGATATTAGTATACCAATTCGTACAGAGGATTTAGAATGGCAATTACGACATAACACGGCACTTCAAGAAGCTGTGTTAGGCTTTGCAGGGATTATTCACAATAGGCGACCAAAGGGCCCGCAATGGTGTCTCCTAACAGACTATGTGTGGATAGAAAAATCCTTATGTTCCAAAACACCTGTACAAGGTAGAACAGTATTTACAGATGCAGGACGAAAAACACGAAAAACAGCATGCGTCTGGCTAGAAGGGACTCAGTGGAAGCAGTACGTAATGCAGGGACAAGAAAAGGAGAGTTTACAATTGCTAGAACTAAAAGCCGTATGTTGGGCATTTCAGCAGTGGAGTCAAGAACCACTTAACGTGGTGACGGATTCTCTGTATGTTGTGGGAGTGGTTCAACGTATAGAGGATGCCCTTTTGCGATTGACAAATAATGAAAAATTGGGCTTGCTATTTTTGCGTTTACGGCAAACGCTGGCTCAACGATCACAACCATATTGTATTATTCATGTGCGTAGTCACATGTTTAATAGGGGCCTAGGAGAGGGAAATCAAAAGGCAGATATGGCAGTCAGTTGCATGGTACATGCCCCCCCATGTGACTCATTTGAACAGGCTCGCACTAGCCACGCTCTATTTCACCAAAATGC
>NW_009745769.1:0-930 GCF_000703405.1 Apaloderma vittatum | reverse complement strand
GGGGCTTGTTGTGGGGCTTTTTTTGTGGGTTTTCTTTTGTCCCTGAAGCAAAAGACAGCTTCCTAAAATGTAATCTCTCACTTTCAGTTGGACTAGATTTCTTTCTTCCGGTATACACATGTGGAACAGGAAATGCAGAATGCTAGATGTGAGCTAATTTAGTATGTAAAAATTGCCACCTCTTTTTAACTGTTGATTTGTACAATAATGTATGAATAATACTGAGTTTTATTCAAGTGTGACAGGAGTAGATATCTTTAGTTTGCTTGACTGATGCAGGGCATCTATATGTTAAGAGTGGAAGTTCCTGCTAGGAGCTATCAGTATATTCCTTGTAGCTTGGAATGCAAACTGAAATGCTGCTTTACTGGAGTGTATCAGTGGAGTGGCAGCAAAGATTTTGATCTTAAAATATCAGTTTAGCATTACTATCGCTGAGCGTAACTGGATATGTTCTGGAAATCCAACAGTAGGCTCGTAAGTCTCTTTAAAAATTGTCACAAAAAAACTTTAAGGTCTCGTTGCTTTTCTCCATAGTCTTACTGTGAGTACTTTGTCTATATAGTATTAATAAAATGCCTTTTTTCTCTAGTGATACCAATTATGTTATGGCCTAATAGGTTACACTATTAAAGTTTCTGCTATTCTAAATTTTAATCCTGTTAGCTTAGTTCCCTGAAGAGTCATCTCCCTTATTAGTGTGTTCATCCTCCATGTATTTCAAGAGGTTATTGTTCCCCTCTGTGATTATTTAGTCAAGGTATTACACATTAAGTCTTTAATTGTTTCTCCTGAAGAAATCCCTTTAGCCCAATTTGTGGCTTCAGAATTTGTGCTTATTGACCAAAGTGCATCTTCAGTACAAGTGGGTGCTGTTACTGCTAGGTAAACAAGCTTTAAATCATCAGGCTAGCTTTCAAGTGCTTATGG
>NW_009745768.1:0-950 GCF_000703405.1 Apaloderma vittatum | reverse complement strand
GTTGTAATCTGCAGATACCCCATAAACCGTCGTGAATTTGTGTTACTCCTAGTGTAGAAAAGAACTACGGCTGGTTTTGTTTCCCTTTTTCCTCTACTAAGAGCTCAGGTCTAATCTTTATTCCAAACAGATATCTCCACTGTTAAGTTATTTTGCTGAGCGGAATATCGGGTTTGGAAAATTGGAAGAAAACTATTCCTTGCTGAAAAATTTTAGGATAACCAAAGTTAGGATAAAGAGTAGCAGAAGGTGAAAAGATGCTTCTGTTCAAGTGATTCTCTGGAAGAGTCCTTGTGTCTCTTGTCCAAGGAAGAAGCTTCTGAGATGATACAGTTGTCTTCTGAATGGACAAGTCCTTCACTCTTTAGGCTTTTCCATGTTAATTTTGAAGGTCTAGGAAATGGTACTCTTCTCCAGGGTTACAAATCAGGAATAAAAACTTCGCTACTAAGGGTAACTATTTAATGTGCCCGTCACCGTTGCGCGCAGGCTCTTGCCAGTGCTGAACCTGGCAAGGATGCAGTTTGTGTCAGCAATTTTTGTGTGCCCTTAGCACACCCCACGTAACCTCTGAGCATCCCCTTTCCCAGTCAGCGAACGGATTTTCACAGAGTGTGTGTTAAACTAAAAGAGAGCAATTCCAAATGTGCCTTTTTTTTTTTTTCTTAACCTCACTGTCGCTGAGCATCCATGGCTCCAACGAACTTCTTATCAGTAGCGCTCTCTAAAGCTGATAAACAATTAAAAATAGACTTGCTGAGGGGGAAAAAATGCAGCAGGAACCCAGACTTGAGTGCCTTTTACTAAATAAATGACAGAAGAACTGGGAGGGGAGAAGTACTTAAATGCAAAGGACGTAGAACTAGTGTGAAATTCAACACTGCTTGGCCTGCCTCGCTGAGTATGGCAAGGAGGTGTGCCTGGCTTGGAGAATTACTCCTGAGGAGTTG
>NW_009745767.1:0-953 GCF_000703405.1 Apaloderma vittatum | reverse complement strand
TTAGGGCACAGTGCTTGTGGAAAAACTGTCCTGTGTGTGCCTGTCATAGGGTCAGGGGACGAATGTGACTTCTCAGCTGTGTGATACGATTTTCACAGAGGGAATTCATCAGTGTTTACTTTTCACGTTCATCGTTCAGTTCTATTCATTTTCTGTCAAAAATTACAGGCAGTGTACAAACAGGCTGTTATTTTGAGGACTTTTTCCTCTGGCTTTCTGCACGAAATGGTTTTAGAATACTAATCTGAGATGTTGGATTTCAGAGCTCCAAATAGTGGCCCAGCTGAAGGGAATTTACATCAGGTACTTAGTAAATCAGTAAGCAGAACCTCTTGAGTCTCCTGCCGCTTTTTTTTTACACTAGTTGGAACTACAAGATACTGTACTCAGACTCTGGCTCACTGTACAGTGCAGGCTGACATTCATCAGTAGAAATCAGAGAAACTGCATTGATCTCACAAACCCAGTGGCTGAGCATACTTCTGTGGAAGATGAGGTAGAGTTTCAAATTCTCATCAAATAAAGATGCAGAATCCCAGCCTTCCATACTCTGTGCCCAGTGTGTTACAAGCTTGATGGTAGCAGAAAGCTCACTCTCTTTTCTGGAGTTGCAGCTGGGAGAAGGAATGGGGAAAATTCTCACCTATTTCAAAGAATATTTTAATTTGTAAATACTATGTCTGGAGTCTAAATGTTGAATTTGAGGGGCTGTGATTGAGGGGCTAAGTATTATTTAAGAACATTAATAGGTGAACATGAATGGCTGCTTTGTGTAAGACAGCTTCTGAAACTTATTTCCTATAACACAGAGTTAAGGAAGCATTTCAAATCCAGGTTTTTTTTCTGACCCATAAATGTATGTTCTTCCACAAGTTGCCACTTTAGCTGCCTTCATCTGCCATCTTGTGGTATGTTGGCTTAATCTCAAGTGTATAGAAACACATACACATTAT
>NW_009745766.1:0-939 GCF_000703405.1 Apaloderma vittatum | reverse complement strand
GGGGTTGGAACTACATGATCTTTGAGGTTCCCTCTTATCCAAATCATTCTATGATTCCATAATTCTGTAAAACTAGCCAGAATGAGAAGAAATATACAGTTATAAATAAAAGTCAATGAAAGAAGATTCTTTTAAACACCAAAGTGATCATGAACAGTCACAGTTACTTGCTTTAGGCTCTTTTAACCACATTTTCCTGTTCTATTTTCCATCCGTTAATTTAAAACAAGTGTGCATTTTCTCTGCTTGAGAGGGTTTTTTTAGCTATAATAGTTGCCATGGTTATCACAATGACAGTTTAAATGTAAGGAATGCGTAAAATTGATTTTTAGTTGTTTATTCTGGAAAATACTTAAAACTCTTGAAGCCTGTGGATGACAGATCTGGTTAATGAAAGCTCTCTGCTCAGTCACGTTTCATGGCTTTGTTCACATGGATGGTTGAGAGTCTAATGGTTAGGGCACATTCCTTAGGGATGGAAACCTGCATCTGGCCCTCAAACTGGCTATGTGTTTAACACCAGAGTTATTGTGGATTTCAACCCAGCAAACAAAAGAGAACATAGAATCCTGGGAACAGGCACAAGAACCTAAGACTCTCTCTTCCTTGGTTAGTACTTGTGTCTCTATGTCATTACAGAGGGAAGGATTTATCACTTCTGCCTCCTTCAGCTGTACCTGTTTTCCATTTAGTGTAGCTCAGAGCTTGAAGAGTGCTACAGATTCAGCTGGGTGGGAACCAGTCACTTGACTCAGGTGCCTAAAATACAAGCAGTCAGGATCTCTCCCTGCTGACCTTCAAAAAGTGCCCAGTTGTCCTTCTGCTTAAATTTGAAAACCTGAACATGTACTTTAGGAGGAGTCCTTCAAAAGACACCTATAAATTAGGTGCAAGCTTTACTTACATTTCTTTTAAGACTCACTGTTAACTGGTGGCTCC
>NW_009745765.1:0-905 GCF_000703405.1 Apaloderma vittatum | reverse complement strand
AAGAATACAAAGCAAGCCTATGCATAACCATTCCTGGTCTCCCTGACTTCTCTGAAAAGTGCTGAGCAACATGGAAAGGCTTGTTGTTTATTTAATGGAACTGTACTTTTAAAAGGCACCTAGGCAGCTGCTTTTCCCTCTGAATGCGGATGTTATTGTTCAGATTGCTTGTTCATTGGCAACTAAAGCAAGATCTGAGTTCATGGGGTTCTTCTATTGAAATCAAAGCAAACACACTATTGAGAAAAATTGGCTAACTTGTTAACACATCTCGTCTCTCAAACTCCTAGACCTGTTAGGATAAGGTATGCCACCTTACCTACTTCATGTGTGAACTTTTCGTGCATGTATGTTCTTAACTCACGGAATCTACTGGCTAGTTTACCACTGCTGCTATTAGCACATCGTTTGTGAGGTGTCCAGTACTGACACAAGCACAGACCTAGACTGCAGGTGTGAAATAAGAAATACACTCAAAGTCATACTCAAAAAGGAATTAAGTGAATGGAGAGCTCAGCTCTGAGATGCCTAGTTGTTCCCAAGGAATTCACGGCCCGGGAGGAGGCAGCAAGAGCGCTGTGCAGCATGTGAGTGCAGAGCAGGGCTCTGACCAGCATGATCTGCAGAGCTCGCAGGGTGTGTGTCAGCTTCATCCCCTCCCGGAGATTAGGCGCATTGCTCTTCCAGAAGGTGCTTCCACCTGTGTGGGATCCAAAGTACTGAACCCACTCTGAAAGGAAGAGTCTTTCTTGTCTCTTTGGTAGACTGGGATTAAGCATACTTTTGAGTCAGGAATGGTGCTAAATAATGTCAGGACTCACCCACCAATAGAATATATATGCTCCAGTCTCTCTATTCCCAGAGGGGATTCACAATTACATTTCTCAAATGCTAACTGCTTTTTG
>NW_009745764.1:0-948 GCF_000703405.1 Apaloderma vittatum | reverse complement strand
CTGCTGAAAAGAACACCAACTCTTTAATAGTACACTTCAAAATTCTCTTCCAATACTATAACCACACGCAGCCATTGACAAATTGAGATGCATCTTGATACATTCTGAGTGATTTTGATCAACCTAAGTCATTCTTAGCTGCAAAGAAAGTGTTTGTATGTCAATGGAAAGAAAGCCTGCAGCTAATTAAAGTAGGTTATGAGACAGTGATACTCATTATATCATCATTATACATCAGGTTAGAGAAATCTGTGCTGCACGTGGAAGATTTAGTGTGCAAGACCTCAATTCCTAGTTTTGAAAAAGCCCTTTAGGGGCTCTGAAGGCAGCAGAGCAGGTCAACAGAGGACACCAAGCAAAGATATCAGAGAAAAAGCAGCACTTGGTTTTTTCCGTATCTCAAGCGTTTGATCACTGAGGCAGCAGTGTGAAGCCAGCAGTGTAAAGCCTTCCTCAGAGCATTTGAAGAACTTGAAAACATATACAACTCTTCTCTTTCTTTGCAGAAGCACCAAGAATCAGTGAAATTTGCTCTGTAATTTTAAAACGTGGGCAATAAACTGATGAATAAGAAATCATTAAACTAGAGATGTGACCGAACAGAACCAGGAATATTTAAGAGATATGAAGTCCCAATTCAGCTACTTTATTTTCAGGTTTTATATTCCAGGAAGAAAATGTGTAATGTTTCCTCTACCAGAGGCTGAACACCATTAGCACCTCAGCAGTAGTCTGCATAAGATTATTTAAGCAGTCCGCTCTGTACGAAACCGTTTCAGACGACAAGTATTTCCATAGGGGATGGAGACATATTGGCACTGTGACCAGAAGACTTGCTAAATGACATGTATGGAAAATTCCAGTCAGTCATGTCTAGTTCCCTAAAAATACAATATGCTCAGAGCCCACTGTAATAAAGATCACACATTATCAATGCGTAGTTTAGAT
>NW_009745763.1:0-931 GCF_000703405.1 Apaloderma vittatum | reverse complement strand
TGCTGCATGCTTTGAGAAGGAAAAGCAGTTTGCCTCCACTTAAAAGCACACTATGTACGGTGATAATTACAGCATCCACGAGGCTCCCAGGGACTTCCTGGTTTTGTTTGCTTCATCATTTCACTTTTAATTGGAGTGTCTCTACTTCTGCACCTTCACAAGTCTCTCAGAAGTAGTGGCTCTCCAGAGCCTCTCATCTAACCAAGTTCAGACTTGTATTTTGGGATTGTGACATCACCTCTCTTGAACATGGCCCAGTAAGAGTCCCACGTGAAACACTGTTATCTATGAATCACTTGCATTTTTTACAGAAAATAAAATTTAAAAACCTCCAAAGCACTTGCTGTATTTCATCAGTCCTAGTAAGGTGATCCAACCCGCACTGGAAGTGTGTCACACTTAAGCCTGTGTGTATACATCTCAATGAATGAAAATGCATTTCAGGAAATAAACACAATAGAAACCTTCTATTTTTATACTTCTGTTTACTAAGAGCAGCAATGAGTTTGTCTGCGCTGGAAATAGCAAGGCACTGCTCCCGCAAGGCACCTGGAGGTTACGTCATCATACTTGGAGCGCAAATGGATTAATTCAGCAAGGATCCTTGTCCTTGCCAGCTTCTACCACACCAGAAATAAATTCACCTATGCATAATGATTCTTTGCAGAATAAGCAAGAACTGATAGGTTTTTTTCCACCAGGAAGGAGACCCCCAGCAGCATTAGTAGTTTTATTGCTTCCGGGTTCAGTTCAGAGATCGGCATTGCCAACTGCTGTCATCAGCAACAGCTATTTTTCCTGCATTAAACAGGACTGAGTTAACAGTGCTTATGCTTCCTGGTCTCATCTACCACTTCTTTATTTTCACAGCTTAAAGATGCCAAAACACCCAGAATTTACAGCTGTTTCTCTTTAGCTCTATACAGGTGCA
>NW_009745762.1:0-953 GCF_000703405.1 Apaloderma vittatum | reverse complement strand
CGGCGCACCCCGGGAGGCAGCGCCGCGTCGGTGGTTCGCCGGGCTCGGCCCTGGAGAGCCGCCCGCGGCCTCGCCTCGTGGCTTGTTCTTGTTCTGAACCTTCCAAAGGTTCCTGTCATTCCAGAGGGCGGCAGCCGCCCGTCTCCTGCCTGCTGATGGGAAGACGCTTTGGGACTTGTTGTAGGGTCAGGGTCGTGGTCTGCGGAATCAGATCTGCGTCCTCACCGCAGGGTTTTGCAGCCTCTGGGACTAGGGGCGTTGCAGCACACGCACGGACCACCACACTCTAGGATTTCCCACTGACAGGTCACATATATATTATTCTGATCTTGTGAGTTATCCCCTAAGCAATCAGGCTCACTCCAGGCAGTGTGTAGAGAGTTTGAATGCCTGGCCTCAGGGCTGTGTGTTCCAGCCTTGCAGCTAGGGATGCAAATATTGGTCCTGCCAAACCTCGATAGTTTTAGCTTGAATTGGCATGACTGACAGTGGAAATCCTCACCCCTGAGGATCTGTTGGTATCTGATAGAAGGGATGGTTCAGGAGGTTTATTAGTCTCTGGAAACATTGTTGAAGTGATTTACTCTTTATTTATATGATTATTTTTGTTGTCACATGGAAGAAGCATTTCTTTTTTGGCGGAAAACCTCCGAAAGTGCTGGAGCTATTGCTTCACGTCGTAGGATATAACTATTGGTATAAGTTGGTAGAATGGATGTGGTGTTGTTTAGCCGTTTCTTTGTTGCTTTGATGTAGCTGTATCAAAGATTGTGTACTACATCATTAGTTCTCTAACTGTGGTCATCAGTGATCTCGAACTAAGCAGCCTTTGGAGCTCCATAAGCTTTGTGATATTTAAAAAATAAATGTTTGATAGTAACGGCGTGTGTGAACTCAAGCAAATGCCGAGGGTTGGCATTTTTCCTTTTTTTTTCTTTTCCCTTTCCCCCCTT
>NW_009745761.1:0-946 GCF_000703405.1 Apaloderma vittatum | reverse complement strand
CTTCTCTTCCATCTGCCTTTTCTCTGAGTCCTTTACATGTTTCCTTGTTTTATAATCCCCTTAAGCCACTGCAGCTGTAATAGCGTTCAGAAGTGAGAGGATCTGAGACAGGTGTCTTTGGAGGTAAAGATGGGAAAACTTTGTAAGGGTGGGAAAGGCATGCATGTAGGATGCAAGGTCCCCATTTCATTCCTTATTATGCTATACCAGTAGCATCACAGTTTTGCTGCCTCTCTCCTGTTTGTCCGTGACTGATGAATGCCTGATGTGTGACCCCCAATGAGGTGTAATCTGTAGACAAACAAAAAGCATGGAATATGTCTGTGTTGAATCACCTGAAGGAGGAGCAAGACAGAGTCCCACAGTCAGGGAGGGCAGAGGACATTATGGGCCACAAGGGCTCTGTGCTGCAGCTTCCCCCAGACAGCTGGGGAAGAGTCCCCTCCAGCCAGCTGGCACTGTCCAGTGGTATTGGGTGGCCTCTGGTGCTGACGCAGAACATATGTCTGTTCCTTACAGCAGGACAAAAACCCTGGAGCACTGCTTGGAGCCAGCACTCAGTGCTTGGGTAACATCACCACTTAGTTTCTTCCCATGCTCAACAATTATTTCCTTCTAGAAGATCTTTTAAAGGCCTTTCTATACATTACAATTCTTTCATTGCTTTGTAAGAGGTTACGTCACATCACAAGACCAAAAAAGGACAAGTACAGCTTAGTGTAACTTGACCCTAATCTGTCATTTCTTTCTGGTGTGTCATGTCAGAAATGTAAAGAAAACATTGTCCTTTTCCTTATTAGTTTGGGCAGCAGTGGCCACTACAGGTTGCCCTACCTTCTACCTGGAAGATGTGTGTAGTTTATGAGACTAATAAGGATTCCTGACTGGAAGTAGGAGAAATCATGTTTATGAAGCTGTATATACCTTCTGGAGAGGGAGCTCTGTG
>NW_009745760.1:0-941 GCF_000703405.1 Apaloderma vittatum | reverse complement strand
AAAAAAAAATAAAAAAAATGCTTTCAATAAGTGATGACGTAGTGATGGATCAAGGGGGTATGGGAAGGATCAAAGGGTTTAAGGAACATGACAAAAATAGAGCATTTCTAACTCATTTCTTCTCTCCCTAGGATTATGATTGCAACCTCCTTTTATTTTTTTTTCAGTGTTTGCCTGAAAGACCAGCATAGAAGGTGCAAAAGAGAGGGCAGATCACATTCACAACCAACTGCATGAAACCTTTTTCCAAAAGAGCTGAAAATTACTTGTTTTAGGTTCAGCTTCAAGGTCTTGCAGGTATAATGCCAGGAATCCCTTCGCTCTAGCTTGCCTGCAGTAAGACATCACGTACCCAAGGTAAACAGAGCAAAGAGGTGGAAAGAGAAGGGACAACAAAAAAAAGGAAAATTGATTATTTCAGTAGTGGTTGACAGCTTTGAAGTAATTTTCTCAAGGTCTGAGTTGATAGCAGGGACTGAAAACTCTGAGGGGAGAAACCACCTTTCCTCTTCATTTCTCACCCAGAAGAAAATGAAAAGAAGGAAGAAGAACAGATGATATTTCATGCTTTGAATTGACTAGGAGATCTAAATAAAGAAATGTGATCTTTAACCCCATTAGCCCAGACTGAGCAAACTGTTCTGCATCTGGTTTGGCACTCCCTGGTTCATAGATCCTCCTGCTATTGCAGTGGCAGGTGGAAATAGGAGAAATATTTGAAGGAGAAACCACATCAGTGTCATCTGGTTTGCATTTTGGGATAAACCAAGTTCGTCACATGGAGCACGGTTTCCTGAACCTGTTGATAAAGCCTGGGATGTTTGAAGCACGGGCTAGGAGACATGGCTGGAGATGTTACGAGGTGGGGGCAGGAAAAGTCCAGAGAGAATTGCAAAGTCCGCGTTGGATGCAGGATGCCTTCAGCTATCAGAGCTGGCAGG
>NW_009745759.1:0-923 GCF_000703405.1 Apaloderma vittatum | reverse complement strand
TTTTTTTTTCCATGGGAGAGATAAAGACTCATCCCCAAAGCAAATGCAATCCAGTGCAAGAGTTGAATCTGTACCATAAAATACTAACAGGCCCAATGAAACATCTGCAGAATTTTACTGATGGACAAAATCAATCTTACATTTCTCTACTTGTGTTCTCAGATACAAAAGCTCTGTTTAAAACAAAGAATGTCCCAACTTGATAAAGGTACCCAAAACAGAAAACTCCAGTGCAAGTAGTTTACTTAAAGCAAAGTCTTAAGCAACTAAAAATTATTGAAGTTATAAGTAGAGGGAAGACTGCAAGCTCTATTATTATGTCTGTAAGGACAAACCTACAAACATGGATGTGAATCTATGTGTGTATATATAGATATAGATATGCATATTATGAAGCAAAAATCTCTGTTTGATAAAAATAGAATTTCTATTTTAAGTCTGGTCTTTGCAACAGGAAGAGGCACTGAATTTGTATCTTGGCATATATTTCAATTTCTAGGTCTTGGTGTCCAGACCGAACACTCTCCCAAGCCAGGAAATACATTGCAAAATCCTTGCATGAGAAATATACAGAACCAGTCATTTTGAATTTGGAAAAAACTTGGGGGGAGAGTGACACACGAACACCTCTCATCTGTTTCTTGTCTATGGGATCTGACCCAACTGCGCGGATTGATTCCTTGGCTAGGAAACTTAGAATTGGTATGAAAGTAATTATTCATTGTCATATGATTAAGATACAGAAGGGTACTGTAAGTAATTTCAGAGATTTTTTTTTTTGAAAAGTACTTCTTCAATTCTGTTACACTATTGCTTGTTTCTGAACCATCATCTTAGAGATAATATTTTAAATAAAAAGTAGGATGCTGAGAATCATTCTGTGTGCAGTTAGACAGTAATATTTTTCAGGGTTTTTTTGTATT
>NW_009745758.1:0-941 GCF_000703405.1 Apaloderma vittatum | reverse complement strand
CATAAAACAGAGATACCAGGTTGAATACTGGGAAAATAACCAATATGAAAAGGTAAGTCTCAGAAAGTCTGGAGTCCTGCACTTCTCTTTGCTGAGAAAATAGGAAAGGCAGTTCCTCTCACTTCTGTCATTTCTGCTTCTTTCTCCTCCTCAGACTCTCCAGAAGTTGAATATCAGCAATGATGAACCTCCCTTCATCTTCACCCTGCAGATGCTGACATCATCTACAAAATATAGGGGGAAAATGCGTGCAAGGGTGAATACGCCTCAGGATTATGAGGGCCCTTGGAGTGAATGGAGTGAGGAGTTCACCTGGAAGACTGAGAATGGTACCTTTCATACAGGTTACTTGGACTGTTAATGACTGAAATGCCTCTGTAGAAAAAAATATTCTCTCAGCTGGGGTTGAAGTTAGGTCCAGCCTTGAGCTAGATGGGGTCATCTAATAAGGCGGGTGTCCTGTCTGTACAGCAGCCCTTGCAGTACCACAGCAGTGCTAATGGAGGCAGTGACCAGGAATAACCTTTTAAGCTTCTTTCCTATTTCCACTCGCGAAGTGAGTACAATCAACCATAGAGTTTTCCACATGGAGAATCAAGCAAAAATTGTGTCCAGAGATCATCCTTGTTTCCTGATTTCAGCAGCCCATTCTGCGATCAGTGACTGAAGAGCCTGAGACTGCAAGAAGAGAGAATATAAGCTGTCAGTCTTTTAGATTTGCAGAGTGACTATAGAGTTGGGTAAAATACACCATAGAGTCTACTGGAGATAAAATCTTTACATGTTTTTTGTTGTTCCTGGCCTTAAAGGCAGAAGGTCTGCTATTGTAGGTTTTGTGTCCTAAGTAATATGATCTTATATGAATTGTCCTAAGGAATCTTATAGTGAGTGGTAAGACAGCAGGCAAAGTTTGACGAGTGTACTCAGGAAGAAATGGATAT
>NW_009745757.1:0-944 GCF_000703405.1 Apaloderma vittatum | reverse complement strand
AAAAGCCACAGCATTTCCTCACCTCATAGATGAGACAATCACATGGGGAGAGCAAAAAAGAGCAACCAAATTATATCTTTCACAATGGAAAAAAAGATTCATTATGTTGAACTGCCTCACATTTTGTTTCTCTTCTAGCACACACCCATACAAAGTACACTAATACCTCCTTTGCTTTGCAAGAAGGGGGAGAGAAAACCTACAAATTCATTTCAGGTTTTGTGTGTCCATTCCCAGGAATAACAAGGATCAGACAGCTATATGTTAACAGATGCTTTTACTTCTTAGGCATTTCTGCTTCTAGGCAATCTGGAAATGATGTTTTTTCTTTATTCCGTTCTATTTCTGTTTCCTGATAGACTCACGAAGAACAGAGCATGATCTCTTTCTTTGGCATATCTTCTAAGCAAGCAAGCAAACAAACAAGAAAACCCCCACGGCCTAAACATCTATTTGGCCTTTTTTCCCCACAACAGCCTTGCAACTTTTAGCATTTAAAATATACGTACTTCACTTTTTTTATATCAACACTTGTGTGAAAACAAACAAACTAAAAGCATTCCAGAAGCAGCAAACCTAATGAAGTCGGTATTCCAAGAGATGTGTATTTTGGAGTGGAATTTCTCATGTTCTGTAACAGATGATCATTAATGGTTTCCCCTCTAAAAGTGTTAAGAGGGATTTTTCCATCATCCAGCTGTCCATTTGTGTGCCATTTGCAGGAATGGAATTAAGACCTCTGCCAAATGCCACTAGAACTGACCAGTGGTTCAGAAGTTAATTGCAATAGTCTGACAAACACACACACTTTAACATGGAACAAAAGCCTCATCTGCTTAGGAAACCAAACAAAGAAACAGTTACATTTAATTTACATACCTGGGAATAAGTACAGGACCTCAGTGAAGAGGAAACAAAACAGCAAAGGGTTGCAAGGGTTTTTT
>NW_009745756.1:0-945 GCF_000703405.1 Apaloderma vittatum | reverse complement strand
ACCTTGACCCTAAGCCCTATCAGGGTTTAAGTGGGTCAAGACAAAGTGTTAATTGCTCTACATCATGAAGATAATTATATGACAAACATATTTAACCAAAGAAAGTGAAAATCCTTTCTTGTTGCCCATAGTGTGGTGACATTAACTATTCATCCTGTTCATTTCATCCATATTCAGCCACTCACCTTCCTTCAAATTGTACATACAAACAGGTATGATGTGCGATGATCCAGGTTATCCTAGGGAATACAGCATAAAAGGTGATTAATTACCTGCATACCCAGTTAATACAGACAGTGAAGTCTGGGGAACAACTCATAATATGCTGAAATACTTGCTAACAGGTGGTCAAAATAATTTCAGTCTAAGCTCATTTTGCATTATTGTGTGATTTGACAGCTCAGTAGTGGAAGTTATACTGCAAGTACTTGAAATCAGATGATATGAAAACTGTTTTACAGATATTAACACAGCAATCTGCCCCTTTGGTTTTCAACTGGAACAAGGAAAATAATTCAAACCCAAAAAGACCTCTTTTAAGTCTTTTCTCAGTTAAGGATACTCAGTCAGGCTTTATTCATTTCTTTCAAATAGGAAGTGATGCATAAAAACAAAGCTCACGCTTTCATCAGAATTAGGAAAGAAGTCTGCAGAAATACAGTTTGCAGGTAGTAGCCTTTCATAATAATTTGGTATTAAACCTGATTATTTCTTAAGTTTGTAGTCTGTTAAAAGCCTGTACAATTTTATGTTTATATATAAATATGTTTGCCTGCATGGACATTTATACACACTTATTTTCTGTTTGTACAAAAATAGTCCATATTTTCTTAAAATATTTCCATTTTTCTGATGTTATTTTTTTTCCAGGTAAATCTTATTAAGTGAGTCTGAAATTTGTTCCAAAATTTCAATAAAAAAAATTTTTTAAATAAATTTTAATAA
>NW_009745755.1:0-943 GCF_000703405.1 Apaloderma vittatum | reverse complement strand
ATCATCATCATCATCCCTGTTGCTGAGTTAGTTCTGGTACTGTACCACCAGAACAGCAGCACTGCCAGGACCAAACCAAGGAAGCCTGTAAGAAATACAGATTAACATCTTCCAAAGACAGCATCCTTTTATATCACCAAGAAAGGCTGACACATAGGTTACAGCAGTTACTTGCTAACTCAGTCAGACTTCTTATACAATTGTTTGTCTGCCCCATGCCTCAGTTTCCCAGACATTAAACCTGGGATAACAAAATCTCACTATCTCACCAGTGCTCTTCTGAAATGTTCCACTACAATTACAGGCTTCACAGACTCATACTTTGTTGTCAGTAGATTAAGACAGATTAGTATCAGTTCAAAGTTGGAAGTACAGAGCTTCATTTCAACCATCCAGGATGTTCCTGCTACCTGAAAAAGAATACAGCTCCCTACATTGCCATAGCTCTAATGCAGAGTTCAATCTGTAAGAAAACACAGCTTTGAACTCAGATTTTAGCAAGGAAAATTCTTTAATTTCACTATTATAGGTAGCTTCCAGCTATTGTCATTTTACAGACACATATCCAAAACTTCAAGGAGCATGCAGCTGGAGCACTGAAAAAATCAACAGCTCTTCTTTCCTAAAAAGCTGAATTAAGATAAAAAAAGATCAGTCTAACAATCACAAAACCCTGTGCAATTCTCTCTAGTAGCTCTTAAACTTTGCTCTGAACACCTATCTCCAGATCAGGGTGGAAACTGAAGAAAGGAAGAGCCATGACAGAGAGATTACAGTATTTCAGACTTGACACAAGACCAGGCAAAGACTAACCGGGAACAGGAAACCTGACAGTTGCAGGTCTGAACACTGCAAGCATTGTACTTTCCTTCTGCTCAAGTTTATGAAAACAGGAGGCATTCTTTGCTCTAATTAAACCCACTTTGAAACCCAAAGACTGCCT
>NW_009745754.1:0-939 GCF_000703405.1 Apaloderma vittatum | reverse complement strand
ACATATTGCAGTTTAAAAAAAATTTTTTAAAGCTTTTTAGGTAAATTTGATGGTAACCTTCAAACAGCTGCTGTGAAACAACTCTAAAAGAGAATGAAAAAATGAAATTTTCTTTACAGGTGGTTTCACTAGGAGATAGAAGCTATTACATTTCTTATACTTATTTTAGATGTGCTAAAATTATGTAATATGACTTCCCAATAATTTTAAAATATTTTTCTTCATTTGCACCTGTGTGACAATTTATTAGCAGGCATCTACTAATATCTCTCCTATGAGCTGCTACCTCAACAGGAACAGAGTTTAAGAGGGCGATTGTGATATCAGATTTTTATTTTACTTTTTTTCCTATTCTGCTTTTACATTTGTCTTATATTCATTAGGTGAGCTGGGAGCAGACCACACCTGCACAGTAGGAGCCCCCATGGTTTGGTACCTTGTTAGTCTTACCAGTCAACCTCCCGTCTTGAACTTCTGACCAGTAAATACACTTAAAACTTAGTGAGTGATACTGCAATTGATGATATAGATCGCTGATTTGTAACCTGCTGGTTTTTTAAACTATATTGTTAATATTATCCAGTTCAAAGGCCATTATGTCAGATCCCGCGGACCCAGCCACAGCCGAAGAAAAATACCAAGAGAAGCCACTCGATGTCACTGTTGCTTCACACAGTTTCTGCAGCACGAAACTGCTGAAAACGGTGCCATAAAGCCCATTTACAGAGACGTTAAAGTCGAGCCAAAGTCGTCTGAATCGGGTCTGACTTCTGGGTTGCCTGGATGCTCGCCTTTACCTTGCGAGAATTCCAATTATCACAAGGTAATTGTGACAAAGGAGGTATTAGTGTCACCATCGTGGCTCCTAAATGACCTGTATGATGAAAAGATGGAGATTTTAGCTTAATCTGTTTTGTGAAGGGCAAGAACTTTTTTTTT
>NW_009745753.1:0-942 GCF_000703405.1 Apaloderma vittatum | reverse complement strand
AAACTGTGGAAGGATGCTGGAAGGGCAGAAGAATACCAGTTATTAGGCAAAGCAGTGATACCACAGAGAAATGCTTTTTAAAGTAACGCTGCTACAAGCCAGAAGCGGAACGTTTCGGCAAGGCGCAAACGCCACCAGAAGCAGCGATCAGCTGAGGAGTTGGATCACGCGGTCAAAAAAGCTTCCTCGCAAGCCTCTCCTAACACCCTGCAAGACCACAACACATCGGTGCTGCCAAGCCCATGTTCTCAGCAAAGAAAAAATTACTTTATAATTGCATCTAACCTAAGGGAGAGGTAAAAGTAGCTCCTGCTACAGTTCCCCAAAGTCACCATCAGCTCTGAGCAGACACCCGCATGGCACACGCTCATGCCAACCGCCTGCCACAAAAGCAACTTTCTGAAACCCATTCCTTTGCTCACCAGCACTTTCCAGAAAATTAGCCCCTGAAGTGCTGGGTTAGCGTAAGGCAATCTGTGCTGCAGTGGGTTGGCAGCAAAAATTTGGATCGTCACTGTGACTGTGCATCTCCCTGAATCCCTCCAGCCTCTGAAGCAAAGGGCAATAAAAGGGAACCTCGCAGAGGTATGCTTCGGAAGCCAGAGCACCCTTCTGGTGTTAAGTTATGCGAACTGATCCTTCTGACGCAAGGGAAAAATCCCTGGCGTAACATGCCAACCTTCACAGTAAACTGGCAAATACTTATTTTGTAAGAAATAACAACGAAGGTGTGGCACAAGTCACAACGGGCAGCTTCAACACTGAAGCACCGCACGACTGCAACAGGTTAAGTGTTAAAATTTGCATTTTTGGTATGAATTCCAGCGATTGTAGGTAGACTCTCAGGTCCTGAACTCCATCCCGTGGCAGCACATGCCCGTGGACGTCAAGATGAGAACCGTCCTCGCTGCTTCCGGGGCATCAACGCGAGGGGAAGCTGGG
>NW_009745752.1:0-939 GCF_000703405.1 Apaloderma vittatum | reverse complement strand
TTTTTTTTTTTTAGAAATACATCAAGGTAGAAAGTAATAGTGGCAACTAATGACATGAATGATTAATGTTTTTATTTGTATTATACTGGCATTCTATGACACCAACCGAGATCTGGGCTGCACTGTAAAAACACATTATATGACTCAATCTCTTTCACAAAGAGCTTAATGATGACCTAAAAATTGCACATAAAGTAAGCTCATATTTTTGAATTAGTCACTGGCAAATGAAAGAAAGACTGTAAGACCGGACAATTAAAGAGCAGGAAAATCCTTTTAAAAGTTGTTATTAATGCAGATCAATTGAAAGAATACTCGGAAAGCATGAATGTATATAAAATGTCTGCTAAGGGAATTTTAACCGGCATGCTTTCGATATCTGTAATGAAACTGACTTCGTTTTTAGTACTAAAAGAATATACTAAAAGGTAGAAGGATTATTGGGAAAAAAAAGACTGCAGTACAGAATTTAAAACGAATCAGATAAGAAGGTGATTTTAGTAATCACCATCACATCAACGTAAATTCTACTTTTTCTAAAGGAAGAGAGCAACTTTTGAAGTGAACCTGTAATAAGAATCCAAATCCTTTTTTTGACAAAAGTTCAAAAAAGATTTTTAACATTTTTCTTCCTTTTTTATTTGTATTAAAAATTCAGATTCTATCTGTGAAGGCACTGATAATGTTAAAATAGATTAAATCATATCCAGAGAGATCAGAGAATGAAAATGAACAACGCCAAAGAGGGGAGAATTTTATTCAGTCTGCTGAGAATGCATTTCCCTTCAGAATTATTTAACTTTAATTTATTTGGGGAGAGGGTGTGGAGGTGAGGGAGGAGGGAACTACCCAGCAGCTACCTAGCAGTATTCTGTAATGGCAGGCACCCTGTATACCGAGCTGTGGAGTGACAATTAGTGTCTCTCCTTAGCAAGGTGC
>NW_009745751.1:0-948 GCF_000703405.1 Apaloderma vittatum | reverse complement strand
GGAAAAAAACCCAAGACCAATAAAAGCATAAAACCAGAACAATTTCATTTAAAAAAAAAACCCCACAAAAATTACAAAATAGCATCTACCACCTCAGAGCCATTTATGATTCAAAGTGAAGATGAGTTTGGGTTAGATTAAATAAAACAGAAACCAAAATAAATCCATGCTTTTCAGTACGGACTAGATTGCCTTGCTCAGCTATATTCTCTGCAAATGAGTTAAGCAGGATAGCACAGATTCCTGTTTTCATCACTGGATTTTTTTCACTGGGGGAAGTCGGGCTACTCACAGCAACAATTATCCAGTGCACTGGTATGGACATTCCAAACAACAAATTGACCCTTCAGCCTGACATCGACTTTAAAAACCTACCAAAGGGATTGGGGAAGTGAAATAAGGATGCCATCACACCAAAAAAAATCCATGGAAGTTAACCACTAAGCTTCTGAACAGCCTCGAAACTTCATCACAAATTCTAAAGCAGGTGAAAACCCCCAGTAACAACAGTCGCGGCAAAACAACACGCGGACACGCTCGCCCGGAGCCGCTGCCGGAGCATGCTGGTGCCCGCGCACCTCCTTGCACACAGGGCATGCCGGGCAGACGCACATCCCACAGAGAGCACGCGAGGTCAATCGCTCCATCCTGCTAATGAGGGCAGGCAAGCACACAGAGAAATCCAGAGTTTCTCCGTTTCCTCTGCAAGGAGGGATGCCAGACGCCATACCCCTCCAGTGGCACAACGCTTGCTACAGGGAACTAAAAATCAGCCTTACAGGTGGGCACATCCACGCCCCATCTAAAAAAGGCAATTATGCGTTGGCTAATTCTTGCTTTCCGATTATCTCTTCCTTTGGGGATTCTTCCATTTTGTCGTGCATTCCACAGTGTTTTATTCGACTGCCTTTTGTACCCAGCTGTCTCTCTCTTCTCCTCTTTTTTTTT
>NW_009745750.1:0-928 GCF_000703405.1 Apaloderma vittatum | reverse complement strand
AAAAAAATAAAAATCCTTCAAAAGATATATTTGGATGTGGTTTTATTAAAAGTCTGGATTACAGTTAAGAGGCTTAAATCATCAGGAAGGAGTCTGTAGACAAGTTTACAATTTTACTTAGAAACTAGTTAGAGGCTTCGATTGCAGCTAAAAAGCATCTAACTTCAAAAACTTGTTACAATTTCAGGACTTACCAGTACACGGCAGTCAAAACCTAAGTGGGGAGATGAGCCTGAACTACATTGCTCAATTCACATATCAGACAAAAATTCATAAACCAGGGAATTATTCTGAAGATAAAATCATTTAGGTCAGAGGGGATCTCTCAAAGCAGGGTCAGACCAGGTAGATCTTTGAAACCACCAAGCATGGAGATTCCAAAGCCTCTCTGGGCAACTTGTTCAAATGCTTAATTATTCTTACAGTGATATTTTATGTTTTTTCTTTATACCCATTTGGAACATCCTCTTTTTCTATTTTGGGGTAGTCTCTCATTCTTCCACCATATACTTCAGAAAAGAGCACAGCTCCAGATTAGTAACTGCTTACATACAGTTCACCACCTATTAGGCCTCTGTTCACCTTCTCCAGAAAAAAACAAATCCAATTCTTTCAACCTCTCCCTGTAGTTCATGTGCTCCAAGCCCCAACTACCTCGGTGGCCCTCTTCTGCACCACTCAAGTTCACCTACACTTACGCCACCCTGAGATAACTGAAAACTGGACACAGGTTGAGTCTAACAAGTGGCAGGTAACGGGAATACCAATTTCCCTAGATCCACTGGCTGTGCCCGAGTTGCAGTGCAGGATACTGATGAGCCCTTACCGCTGGGAGAACGTGCCACTGACTTGAGCCTTCTGCCCACCAGAATCCCCAGTCTCCACCAGCAGAGCTGCTATCCAGGCCAGTCAGTCCCCAGCTGGTACC
>NW_009745749.1:0-944 GCF_000703405.1 Apaloderma vittatum | reverse complement strand
TTTAAGTTAGTTCTTTTAATCGCTTTCTTGCCTCCCTGTTCTAAGCTCTATGAGCTATCTAGGGAAGTAAGTCTAGATAATATTAATCTCCTCAATCCTTCTTTTAACTAGTTACTCCTGCCTTCATTTGCGCAGGCATTTGAGCCTTATGGAGTGGGTAATAATTTTGATACTATTTTAACATGTTCTAACAGGAGATGTAACTAAGGAAAAATCACAAGCTGATGTCTTGTCAAGGGCTGGCCCAGACAGAGCTAGTTCTGTTTAGCTCAAACCAGGTCACTTCTGCGTTTGATTTATTATTTTTTTTTTAAACTCTCATCTTTTGACTGTGGCTTGGTATAACTGCCGCTTCCCAAGACTGTCAGCAGCTTCTGTGATGTGTATTCCTAAAGCAATGCCAGGTCCTTGAGAGAAACCTGCAAGAAAAGGGCAAAGAATTGTCTTTTTCTCATTATCATGGCCCTCTTGTACCCGTTCCGACGTGCACTTGAGAGAAGTTTTCCTTGCTTGATGCCTTTATATCTAAAGCCCTCTCTCTGTGTAAACCAAGGCAGGTGTCTTAGATAAAGTCACTCACGCTGAGGCTGTCACTCACTTTATTCGCCTGAGTCGCAGCCCCGTGCCCCTCGCTCTGACGGCAGGGCAGGGAGGGAGCGGAAGGACGAGAGCATGTCGGAGGGACGGCCCGAGGAGCCCAGTGCCCAGGGCCAGATCGCGGCTGGCTGATTCCCCGACTCGAGAGCTCGGTTATCTCTTCTGAACGTTAGGAAAAGTTCTGTTGTCTGAAAAAATAATAATCCTGTCTGAGTCCTGTGAAGTTCTGGTTCTCCGTTAGGTCACGTATCAAGTTGTTCCACAGACAGAGTGAGATGTATGATACGTAATTTATATCACTAACGGTTTTTAATGTGTTTAGTTATCTTTTGTCTTTATTATCTATT
>NW_009745748.1:0-943 GCF_000703405.1 Apaloderma vittatum | reverse complement strand
AAAAAAAAAAAATTGGTTGAAATCTTTTTGTTTTACTTCTAACCCCAAAAGCTCTTATACCTGCAGTTCAGTCAGCACAGCATTAACTGCTGTGTTCTATGAGATTCTGTCATTTGAGGAAGGAAACTTCTTCCAAGTGCCAAGAAAATTCCAGCTACATCTTTGTAGTTAATCCATAATATTTTTTCCAACAATATTATTTATCTATTGAGGTCTCTGTCTGCCCATGCTTTAGTGTGTATTTCCTTGGCTGTTGGTGTATTCCTGAGGAAGACAAGACAGCAGAAGTCAAAGATGCTGAGCTATAAAGAATTTTTTAGACCAGAGATGATAATGTGCCCAAGTGAGGTAGGCAACTAGCTACAGAATAGGAAGCTTTATTGAATCCTCTGCTGCTTGATGTGTGTATTTCTCAGACTGTGCTGGACATCTCACTGTATCCTTCGGATACATAGATGAGTTGCAGAAGGATGAATTTTCTATCTCTAGTGAAGTATAAATGAAAGATTAGAGCTACAAAGCTGTTCAAGCAAGTAAAGATGCAGATAAATGCGGACAGGATCACCAGCTAATCCCATGTTTAGACCAGTGAGTTTATTCAGAATTAAGTGCGTTATTCATGTAATTCACTTCTGAAAATATCATCCATCTCCAAGCTGGATGCTTAAATCCCGCTGTAAACCTGGCCCAAATGATTCTTCTTAGTTGTCCAACGCTAAGGAAGAACATTGCGAGATTTACAGAATACGATGGTAGAAATAGAGCTACTGGTTTATTTTATCCATGAAAAAAGGCACAGACTGCTTTCCAAACATAACTCGCCACTGTAGAAAAGATCATTCTGCCAAAAACACATAGTAGTGCAGTAAGTTATCTAAAAAGCCTCGGGAACTTCTTGACCAGACAGCACAATCTGTTAAAACAGTTCTTTGATACACTATCA
>NW_009745747.1:0-947 GCF_000703405.1 Apaloderma vittatum | reverse complement strand
GCCCCCCCCCCCCCCGTCACGGCACCGTGTCGATGCTGCTGGACGCTGTCTTCAGCGGGACCGAGTCGAAACCGTCCGGTGTCCTCTGCGGTGAGACAGGTGGGGAAACTGAGGCGTGGAGTAGCCGCGGCTTCACCGGCGCCCGGCGCGGGGTCGAGCGGCCCCTTACCTTGGACGCCAGGGACTTGATTTTGCCAAAAAGCGATTTTTTGGTGGGGAAGAGCAGGTCGTCCTCGATGTCCTCCCCTTCCATGATGGCGCAGCTATCGGGTGCCGGCAGCTCGCTCTCCTTGGCCGCCGCGTTCATCACCAGCTTCGAGTATTTATACTCCAACCTGGCGACAGCGGCGCCATCAACTCCCCATCCCCATCCATCCCTCCCTCCCCCCAAAATTTTGGTGGCCCCCTCCCCAAAACTGACTTTTGGTTCTTATTCCAGAAGTAGGCGGCGAGGGCGGCGAGGAGGACGGCGACGCTGGTGCCGGCGGAGATCCCCACCTTCAGCCAAAAGTCGACGCTCCGGCAAGGCCTCACCTCCTGCGCCGGCAAGCTCTGCCCGCCGCGGCACAGCCGGGGCTCCCGCCACACGTAGGTGGTTCTCTGGTGGTTGGGGGGTGGGAGTCAGCAAGGTGGGGGATGCCCCCCCCAATCTCCTGGAGCCCATCCCCGCGGTGTCGGGGTTACCTGGATGCCGCCGAGGCAGGCGCTGACGATGGGGCGGTAGTCGTCGGCGGAGCAGAGGGGACACGCCTCGCCCGTCACCCACAGAAAGTGGAAGGTGCAGCCGTCGCAGGTGCCCTCGGGGCATTTGCTGGAGGATGGGGGGGAAGAAAAATAGAGCAGGGGGGGACACTCGGTCACAGGGTGTCCCCAAAGCGAAGCCCCCAAGGGATGCGCCCCTGTCTTGGTTTTTTGGAATGATGGGGCTTTCAGACAAAGATATGGGG
>NW_009745746.1:0-945 GCF_000703405.1 Apaloderma vittatum | reverse complement strand
CCACTTAAGTGTGGGGTTTTTTAGGGAATATTTTACTTGGATATATCCATTTTGATTGAATTTCTGTTCAGTCTGGAGACTAGGAAGCCTTTATATGCTGAAAAGCTGTATTTTGCAAATACAATCAGCTTCTTTACTAATTCCTTACACGAGCTCGGTCCATTTTGCTGTTAACTGTTAAGAGGGGTTCTTAGGATCTATTTCACTGGGAATTTTAATTGTGGGTTTTTTCAGACTTTTTACTCTTAAAAGGATCCTATATTCATTAAATTTACTGCTACCAGTCATTCTCTGCAGAATTGCAATAAGCCAGCCTTAAAACTTAAAACTACCACCCCTGCAATATTCTTAAAAACATGCAGATAGTGGAAGCTCCATCCTTGTAGATAATAACAATCTGAGTCAACCTGCTCTAGCTGACTGTGGTTGGGCTGTACAGCCTGAAGAGATACCTTCCAACCCCAGCTGTTTTGTGTTTCTGTCCCAGTAAGAAATCCCAAATCATCCCCTCTCCCCCCAGAAAGAAAGGAAAACTCCTAAGATCGAAGGTTGTGTGGTTCCTGAGTTCAATTATCCCCATCAAAACAACTTCACACTCTCCACTGTCACGTTTAACCATTTTCTCGACATTTGCAGAGTCTGGAAGTATGTTTGGTTTATTATAGAACCTGAATAGGGAGTGTTTTAGTAGTAAGAGATTAAATAGTTCTAGAGGGAATTAATTGTGAAGGAGGAGCTAAAAGAAGTAATTCAGCTTAATGATCGAGGTATCGATATTTTTATTTCATTGCTGGCAGTAAATATGCTTTTGTTGTAGTAGAGTAACCTAGTGGTTCTACTAGCTACATACTGTTCACGGTCTTTGGTTGACAACAAGGGGATCTTTGGTCATTCAGAGTATTTAAAAATAAAAAGGTTTTAATTTTCAAAGTGAAACTGTCTTTT
>NW_009745745.1:0-924 GCF_000703405.1 Apaloderma vittatum | reverse complement strand
AGTAACCGCATCAGATTGCAGTGGAAAATACTGTTTTCAAATGGAGTTAAAACTCTCAGGGTAAGTCGGCTTATCACTTCTCAGCCACCGCTCCTGTTACTGCTTTACTTGAATTTGCCCGAGTGTATGCATAGAGCAGCAACATGCCAATGTATAAAATTTAGTCTCTTTTTTAAATTATTCCACACTACTAAATTTACCATGCACTGCAGTTTTAGAAGGTCTTTTGGTTACTGAAAATACAGTTAGTTTCCCAGTAGTTTGTCAATTTGATTTTAGATAACATGATGTTAAGGAGAATGTTTAACTTCTGACTACCAACAGGTGACCATAACACCAGCGCAGCACGCTGCGCTTTTTTAAAAAATACCTTTGAAAGAAAAATTGAGTCTTTTAAAAAAAATAGATAATCACGTGCCTAAATTTTCCTGGCTGCCTGCTTAATTTCTTTCCAGCGAGAGAAAGTAAAACCTGGAAGAATTAATGTCTTAATCATGCCAGCTCTGGTGTGACAACAGCAGCCAACTATCTAGCCACCAAGTACAGAGTATCTCCCGCTCTTTTTTAAAACCAAAGAACAATATCCAAATTCCACACAGAAATTACACATAAGCTTTTATTCCGCTTTCGGGATGTAGTTTATATTTATGGTAACTGAGCAGATACAAACTTTGGTCAATTTTAAACTGGGAGGAAAAAAAAACCTTACTTTGTTTTCGTTTTCTGCATGACGCCTTGAAAAGAAAAACACTTTTTCAATTTTTTTTGCGTCAAAACGAACATAATTCCTTTCCTCAGATAACACTGCAACCGAGCTTTGTATCCACTGCGACGAGATTTCTGAAGAACCCCAAAAGCCGAGGATCTGCCCAGCGCCGGCGCTCGTTCCGCCCTGCCGTTCGCCCGACCGGGAGCGGGCCGGGG
>NW_009745744.1:0-927 GCF_000703405.1 Apaloderma vittatum | reverse complement strand
AGTGTGAGTAGCCAGTGCTGACTTCAGTGTTTTAGTTGTACAAGATCGTGGACATTTAAGTTCCACATCAAGTTGTTAACTTTATCAAAACCCCATTTTTTTCCAATAGTAGGTCACCATTTATGGCAGTCAACAGCAGAATCAGATACCTTTTTTGGATGTAAATATAATCTTACATACAAAGAAATGGAATTTGGGGACTTTTGAACATCTTCTGCCAGTTCAGGTAGCTGATGTCAGCAGTTACTTTGTGTTGCTTATCCTTCCTATTAAAAATGGTTGTCGTGTCAGTTATCTGTGTTTTGTAGACCCATAACTGTACAGCATTTATACTACAGAGAATTCTTCTCTGTTTTTTATACAGCTGTTGTAATAGCAGTTATTTCCAGATGATACTTATCTTCAAGGACATCAGTTCCCTGCTTCTCATGCATTACATACTCTAGCAGCGTTTCCAAAAGGCCAACTGCTTATTATTTACAAATAATCCAAGCCAGTAATTACTAGACCAGCTTTTGGTAGTTTTTCAAGGCATATTTCAGGTTGTTTCTTCCTCAGCTAAAACAACGTTGACTGGAGATTAAACATGCTTCTCACTGACTCTGCCCAAGGCCCACAGTTTTGCCAGCATTTGAGATATAATCATAAAATCATAAGTGTTGCAATTTTAGGTTGATTTCTTTGGCAGGCAGTAGTTTTCAGACTGCCACAGGCAACTCAGTAATTTTGGATCATCCTTAAATTGATTGTATTGTCTCTGTATATTTTGAAGCTACATTGAGCTCTCAGCTGGATAATTGCAGTAATGCTTCTAAACTCTTGGAAGAACCTACTGCAGAATATGCTGGCTCTCAGCTTTTATGAGAGGTCCCTAAATCTACATCTATATAGGAAAGTTAATTCATAGAATCATAGAATCATAGAATG
>NW_009745743.1:0-934 GCF_000703405.1 Apaloderma vittatum | reverse complement strand
CAAAGATGATTAATCACGATTGTCTTTGTAAGAACTGCCAGCTACATACAACCACCCATGTGGAGGCCCCCTGCCCCAGCACACCAGAACCCTGAAGGAACCGCAGAGCTGGGACAGGCTGTCACTGGGATGTGCTGGCTGATGTGTTGCATTTGTGTAATGGCAACTTGTTGGCTCTTAAGATCTCTTTTGCCCAACCTAATATTGCTGCAAAGCTTCCATCACACAGAAAGGATTCAGGAAAAATAATCCAGGTTATTTTTTTCAACTTAAAAGAATTTTTCAGAAGATGGAAGGGCTAACCTAGGTGACTACTCCAGCGCACTGTTACACTGCCTCCTTGAAAGCACTTCCTACAGGTCTAGCTGCTTTCAAGGTCACCACAGAACCGGAGCCTGACAGGATGAAAAGCTATTTGTGCTTCATGTGCACCTTCTGGCAAGGATGAAGCATTATCTCCCTTACAGGCAAAGAAGTGTAATCCCTGACACTCTTCACTCTGACATCACAAATTTAACTTCCAGGAAACCGAAAAAGAAATCATAATAGGGAGATAGAGCATCTCTGCTACAACTGTGGCAAAGAAACCTAAGGCACGTTTTACCTGATTATCTTGTTCTCTTTGAATCACGAAAGAAAAACAAAGACTTAGAAGACACTGAGCTGAAACAGCACGGTGACTTTGTGTGCATTCTGTAGTCTGCACCCCCAAATGGTATTTTCTAAAACAGAATTCCCAATTAATTGCTACAATAACGTTACCTTGTAGGGGAAAGTACCAACAAACAGGCTATTCCACCTAGGAAACTTTACTAGAGATTTAAAAAAAGAAAGTGATGTTTCTGCTTTAGAAGAACTACTGAAGTGAACGACAACAAAATAGTAATACCTGTCTAAAACACTGAACAAACAGAATGCTAATGCTTGAAATAAA
>NW_009745742.1:0-938 GCF_000703405.1 Apaloderma vittatum | reverse complement strand
GTGTTGGTGGAATAATCTGCCATTGATAAAAATGTCCTTGAGAGCAGCAAGCTCTCTCCTGTGTTGTGAAGACCTGTGGTGTCTGACCCAGCTGGAGGAGCTTGTCTGGATAAAAACAAAAGCACTTCTTGTGAATATTCTCACCTGGATGTCCTGAAACAGCCTTGTCTAGAAAAATCAAGGTTATATACTGGTCTTTAAGGACTGTAGTTAATTGCATCAGTTTTCATTCAAGTCATGGAAGACAGCAAAACTGAAAATTAAATTTTTAAAGGCATTATTTTGGGGGAGGTTGGTTAGGAAATGTTTTTTGTTGTTGCTGTTGTTGTTTGTTGGCTTATTTTATTTTTTTTCCCCACCAGGACAATGCTTCCTTGACTTTAAAGTACAACTGAGTCCCTGGGAGGACACAGGGATGTGAGGTTTTCATGTTCATGTTCCTACTATTTTTCCGTGCATTAAGAATAACATCAAGAGAGAGGAAATGTCTTCTGCTGTATAGTCTGAAAATAGAAATGGTGAACTTTTACACTGACTCAGGAAAGCTTTTGTTGTTGTTTTTGAAATGTCAAATGCTTTTCAGTTTTTGTCGCCAAATTTTTGTACAACTTCTCAAGCTGCATGAAATTTTTTCATTGCTTTTGTCCTGGTATAAAAGTATAACCAAGTGGAGATTCTCCAGAGTTAACCACAAATTTCACAGAGGAGCCTGTATGTGAAATTCTGATTTAGAAAGAACTGTAATCTTAGCTACCGGTCAAAGACAGAATTAAAGTGTATTATTTAAATGCAAGTTCATTGCGAAAAGCAGTGAATTGAAAGTGACACCTTCTTGCTCAAAAGATCTGCTCTTTTTGTGCTAAAAGATTTGACTATTGTAATAGCCCTGTAAAGCCAACACAGCTGATCTCTCTTTCTTCTTTCTCTTTTTTTTTTTT
>NW_009745741.1:0-943 GCF_000703405.1 Apaloderma vittatum | reverse complement strand
GTCTGGTTTTCAGCAAGGAATTAAGATCGTTAGAAAAGCATCACAGCGTATGGTCTAGATTTATAGCAGGGTTTTTCAATTTCATTTGTCATTGCCAAATACATTATGCTGGGATTAAACTGTACAGGTTATTAAACACTGATTACAAAAAGATGGTGCACTACGGTGGGCAAATAATTTACAACTGACTGAGAGTAAGTCTTTGGAATTGTTTTAAGGGAATTAATGATTAATTAATGATTTTGATCTATAAGGCATTCCAGTAATGGCTTCAGTAAGATTACACAAACCTGTGAGACATTCGTAAGTAGAAAGGATACTTGATGTTAGTATTTTTTTTTAATTAATCCTGAATCAGAAGACCACCACAAGGGAATTTAGAGTTTGGTGCCTAATAAGATGACCGTTCCAATTAGCAGGCACTTTAGCTTCTGTGTTGGTTGTTTTTGCATGATCGAATTCATGTGCACATATTTTTAACAGTGCAGCATGAGATGAATTTTGAATTTAGCGTGATTAAAGATATTCTCAATTCAGCACCCTGAGTGAACTTGGATATTAAAGTGTAGCGAGGTTCACAGACATGAGATGGTTCATCACTTTTTTTCTTCTACTCAATTTCATCTTTCTGCTACTGATAACAGAAACAACATAAATCAGCAGCTGCATTTAACTTTCCAGCATGATTGATGAAGACATTCTTGCACAAAGCCTTTTCCTTTTTCATTAAAATAAGTAGCTTATGTAATTTCTTATAGACAAAGCCGACTCACTGATCCTTTACTGTTTTGCTCATTCACCTCAATGATCAGACATTGTTTTCACAAGGCTGTGAGTGTAATTAAGGAAGCTTAAAAGATGTTTGTGTCAGTAGCTGTAAAAATACAAACAGGAAAGTTTACTGAACTGAAAAGAGTAAATATCTGGAATCAGTTTTCCTACA
>NW_009745740.1:0-943 GCF_000703405.1 Apaloderma vittatum | reverse complement strand
TTTATAACGTACAGAAGTATTAGTCCATTGCCAGAAGCAAATTATCGTTCAATCTTTCAGCTTCTGGTCTTAGTTTGGGATTTGTTTGTTAAAAGTGTATTTGTGGAGGTTTTCAAGAAACAAAGAGTACCTGAGGCAGGTCGGCAGAACTGTTGTTTGGGACTTGGTTTACTTTTTAGATTTTAGGTATGGTTTTTAGCTGGGTGCTGTGGGGTTTTGGTGTCACTTGCCGATGGGCTGTGAAATACCAGTATTGCACTTCTTAATAGTCTTGATTTTTCTGTCATGTCAAGTGAGGGAAGCATTCATGTCGTCGAATTTAAGGGGAAGGATTGCAGTGGTGACTTGCTGGCTGGGGAGAAGATCCCAGAGGGAGCGGAGGAAATCTTACAAAAAGGGGAATAGTGCTACTTTGGCCATTTTCCCCTGGGCTTCTGTTTCTTTTGTGAATTTCTGAAAAGGAAATGTTGTGTTGTTGTTTGAATGCATTGTTTTGCCTCAAGTGTCAGACCGCATTACCAGGATGATTCCAGTCAGCTTCCCCCATTTCAGAACAAACTGGCCAAACGCTGTCATGTGCTTATGCGAAGTGTTTTTCAGAAACTTACTTGTTTTTGGAAGTAAACATATTGATGTTTTTCATACTTTCTTATGGCCAGGAGAGTTTGTATAGGAGAGTCAAATTGGAATGGGTTCCCTTCGCCTGTGTGTCCTTCTCTCTCCAAACAAAAGGAAGATGTTCTGGGGGCTTGTTTTCATTCACTCTTCCTTTCAAAATAGTTTTACCCCTGTAATAGTTCCTCCTGATTCCGGCAAGTGTGGCAGGAGCTGTTGTCTTGTAGTTGAGGGCTCGATGCCGTTTTGGTTGATCCCAGGGTTCAGGGACGAAGACATAAAGAGATAGCGGTAAGTTTGTAAATGTTTCCTTGTGAGAACCCGGGCT
>NW_009745739.1:0-930 GCF_000703405.1 Apaloderma vittatum | reverse complement strand
CCCTTTCTAAACGCATTTAATTCTTTGAGATCAAAGCCAAAATTCCATCTTTTTATAGCTTTCAAAGAGTGTCCAAAAGCCACTGACAACGATCCAGTTGCTGATAGCCCCCAGTGCCTTTAAAATTTACATTGCTAGGTTCCTGTGTTCTTCACTGCCATTCACGTGTCACAGCCAAAACTCAGAGGTTTGAGTGCCCAGCAGCTGATGAACCCAACCACACTTCTGTGTCCTCAAACTGGAGATGTGCCTACAGGGCTCAAACAGACTTGAGGGATCTATCTCAGGAGTATATCTGTCCATAGGGTCAAGATCTTTCTGCACTAATAAACGTCTAACAGGGGAGCTGGGTGACGAACCTGTGAAAATGTCGATGTACCAGCTTGCAAGTTAAGAGGAAGAATCACGAGGCCCCAGACACCATGAGAAGGGAGATGTTATAGTTTCATAAAGCTGTGCTTTTCAGGCAGTTCCAGAGAAATGAGCTGGGAAGCAGCTTGCACAGGTCATGTGGATAGAGAGCAAGAAAATCTGACAACAGTAAGAACCTTTCCATCTGGTACAGTGCCGTTTGGAATCACACCCGTAATGAGAGGGGAAGCCATGTACAAAGGGATGGGATATTTTGGAGAAGAATATTTTGCTGGCTATCAGAAGAGGCATTGCTAGATTTTAGTGCATTTCCTTCCGTTCCTCAGACTAGACCATTTATGTGCTGCTGGCAGTCTGAGCAGAATTTCCCCATCTTACATCAGATGTACCATGGCATAATATTTTATCTGCTAAGGCCACGCTGCCAAGGCTGTTTGAGTTTTGACACGAAGAAAATGACATCCTTCGAGAGTCTGTTTGTTCTAGCTCTCGTTGGTTTGAGCTGGAAGGAATCTTACAGATCATCAAGTTCCAACCCCTCTGCCATGGGCAGGGACA
>NW_009745738.1:0-927 GCF_000703405.1 Apaloderma vittatum | reverse complement strand
CTTCTAGGTGTCTGTAGAAAGCCTCGTCTCTTGCCTCCTCTTGGTTGAGGACATTCCTCCCCACTGTGATTCAGAGGCTTTCACCAAGCAGGTCTCTGGAAACCCACATGCTTGAGGAGTTCCTCCATGTAGCTCATGCCTTCCCTTCTCACCTTTCTTCCTTGCCCCTGGTAACTCCTCCTTGATAATGCCAATACACACTGTCCCAGCCAGTGTCACGGGCTCTCATTGCGTCGTAGCGCTGTGGTTGGAGGAGAACTTCCAGTTCTTCTTGTTTGTTGCCCAAGTTCTGCATGTTAGTCTGTAGAGGTCTGAGGGAAGCCTCACCCTCCCTTCAGAGCAGGCAAGGTAGTCTCCCTCTTGGCCTCCTCCTTTCCAGACTTTGGTATCAGTTTGCAGCAGCCCCTCTCTGCTCTGGACATCAGTCCCTGTTCCCTGATGAAAGCTTCCCTTACAAAGTTAGTAGCAAGGCTGGTGGCAAGTGCTTCCTTCTCATAATCCCAGAATAAGGGGCTATAGCGCATTTACACTGAAGCTGAGAAGCTGCAACCATCAGAAGTTGAGATTTTTTTGGATCAATCTTCTGAGAAATGCACTGAGGAGAAGCCTCATGGGTATTTTTGAAGCGGAGCTTGAAACCTTTGCAGTGACATTACATGATACAGAAAACTAATTGTGACTGTCAAGGCATCCCTTCCTTTCCAGACACATGTTCCCTGATGTTACCCGAAACATATCAGGCCTGCTATTTTCTGCTGTCATGTTTAATCTTGAAGTAATGTAGCCGTGAAAACTGGCACAATAACTTAGGACCCTTAGTACCATTCTGCTGCTCTGTATTTTGGTTTTGTTGTTTGTTCCTTTTTTCCTTTTTTAAACAGACACATTCCCAGGCCTATGAACTTGGAATATTAATTTTAAAATTGT
>NW_009745737.1:0-934 GCF_000703405.1 Apaloderma vittatum | reverse complement strand
GGAGAGAGGACTTCTAAGGGTTGCAGGAGCTTTTTCAGCAACACCAACCCACACCAACAGACACAGAACACGGCTTAAAACTCTGTACTCATTTCTAAAGTGACCATTGTTATTTTTCACTACAAAGTCATTAATATCTTTTCTCTAAGCAGTTCTTTCTCCATTTGAAATAGTGCGCTGCTTGTAGTTTTGAACCCATTTTGATGGATGCTCTCCTCTGCTCATCCATCAAACCGTAAAATTCCCCACAAAAAGTATCCTGTATCTTAAAAAAAAAATAAAATTAAAGGCATCTTTGTCACTTTACCTTTCCGTGGACTGTCTTCCTCAATGTAATTGTCATTAACCACATCTGTAAATCAAAGAATTTCACTAATGCATGGCAGTGTGGGTGTTGCAAAATACAAGCCACCTTTGGGAATAGAGGGAAAAAATATTGTCGGATTTATTAGAAAAGCGACTCTGGGTGTAAAGATATTTACCCTCGCCTCCAGCTCAATTTAGTCTCGCTATAAGCCTACATTTTTCATACCAAACAGCAATTTTTCATTATAAATTAATTTAGCCTCTAGAAATGTGCATTATCTACATACGTGAGCGGACCGATGCAGAATAAGTATTCTAACCGGTTTCACTGGGGTAACAAGTTTCATTAAACGTGCTGACAAAAAATAACTGTGCTCAAAATTGCAGTATTTGAAACAAATTCGAAGCAACTTTTTGTTATCGTCGTTTGTTGTGCAGTATTATCAACAGGATAACTTCTGTGGCCGAGGAGTTTACAAATTCCAGTCTGTATAAAATATTGAATAATACGGGATGCTGAGCTGTCAAAGAGCCGCTGAACTCTACCTACAACACAACCAATTTATCAACAGGTATTAAAAATTTAGATACTAACAATAACCTGAATCTAGCTTTGAAAAAAAAAAAA
>NW_009745736.1:0-933 GCF_000703405.1 Apaloderma vittatum | reverse complement strand
TCTATCCAGTGCTATAATTTAAAAAACACACAACAACTTCCACTTTTTGTTCCTTCCTCTGGTGACTAAGCACCAGCATCTTGCTTGCTTCCATTGCTTCTTCTCTCCTCTCACAGTGTTTGGGCCCTTTTGAACCAGCAGCCCATGGAAAGAGTTGGGTGGACAGATTGTCTGCTAAACCAGGTAACTTATTTATTGTGCAATAAATACTTCAACACAAATCATAGTGTCTAGATGGTCTGTTACTTTGAATGTCTTTAAATCTACACATCCTATATTTTACTTTTCAATCACCTGCAAAGATGATGCAGAACAGAAGCAGAACAAGATCAAAGGCTGCATATTATTTCACCGTGTAAGTCTATAATGGAGATAAAAAGGAAAACAACATCTCCTCTTCAGTTTATCATGTCATTTTATGCCAAGGATTGTAAATGAAGGCTCCTCTCTGTTGCTGAGTAAAAGATTTAACAAGAAACCCCTGAGCTGAGAACAAGGCAGAACTGGCACTGGGATTCCCTGTTCTGGGGAAGTGCTCTTGCTTTCCATCACCTGCCAGGGTCTGCTGCCAATCTGCAGGAGGAGCTTGGATCTTGAATCCAGTCTTGTCTTGAGCTAGTTAGTGCAGCTCAGTCAGATAAGCTTGGACAGTCAGGGGAAATATCGATGTTATAATTGTTTTCTTGAGCAGTTCCTATGACTCAGTTTTTATTATCTGTATTGTGCTGGTTAGGGTCTGAGTCGAAGAAACACTTGACCCTGAGCTTTATTCACTCCTGTTCAGGATGGTATTTTAGAGCTTTGTGCGTTCAAGCATTTTTCTGGAGTGTGGTGGTTTTCTGAGGTAATGTCTGTAACCATCCCACTGGGGTTAATGGAGAAAGGGCCTGTTGACTCTTAGAGGTCTGGATTGAACTTTCTTTTTAGTCATGT
>NW_009745735.1:0-938 GCF_000703405.1 Apaloderma vittatum | reverse complement strand
CAAGCCTTTGTGTGGATCACCTACAAAATGGACCTGTAGAAAGAATGACTGCTGTCTTGGTCCAACCAAATGTTCACCTCAGGGCCAAATCTTTCTTGGAGATCATGGCATAGAGGCATGTACATGACCTGAAAGCCTGACCATGATCCTCAGGATACACAGTCTGGCCAGTCTCAACCAATACTAGGCTGAACTTTGTTTCTGGCCAGCAGCAACATCACTGGAAGACACTGCAGGAGCAGACCTGCTGCCTGCACAGCAAGGAGGTGTAGAAAAGCCTCCACAGCCTGCAAAGTTCTTCATCTGCAGAATCAAATCCATTAGAAGCAATATGCTGGTAAGCACACTTATGCGGAACCAACATAGCTGTTTTGAGGAACCAACATAGTTGTTTCCAACACTGTTGCCATACTTTCAAAGCTTATGTGACTGAGCACCATATGAAGTTGTGGCCTTCTGTCCATTGACAGTCTTCTCCTACAGAGGAAGCAGACAGTAATCCAAAGGAGCAAGTCTCTCCTACAATATTCTTCGCAGAAACCATGGATTTGAAGCCTGTGGGGACCAGAGAGCCACCAGTGACCTTGCCTATGGCTGTTTACCACATCTCAGTCAGTGTTTGATGTGGACATCTTCTGGATCTCTAGCACGTATTGCTACTGAAGGGCTACAGGAGGCACCAGCACTGTTTAAATTACCTGAAGCTCATACCAAGCATGAGAGCTGGGCAAACTGAGGCAGAGCAGAAGATGAATCAAGTGTTTTGCTCTTTTCGTATATATCCAAATATCTCCAAACTACCAGCCAGCAGCAACAGGACTGAAGTACCCATGGCTACAGGTCATTTAATGTAGGGCCTCCAGTGTGTTGAGGCTGCCCTTCCTGGGCTCTGTAGCTGTGCTGGTGGGATCAAGCCTCCAGGCAGCCCTCACTAAGGC
>NW_009745734.1:0-931 GCF_000703405.1 Apaloderma vittatum | reverse complement strand
TTTTTTTTTTACAGGTGCAAATGGAAAAAAAAAGGTCCAGAGCACAGAGATGCAGCCAACCAGACTGTTCTTCCCTTTTAAAATAACAATTTCATTATAAATTAGTGTAACAAATGTAATCATTCTTGACAAATAACCACTTACAAAGCTCCAAATGCCAGATGAAAAGATAATAATGACTAGGGACAGGACTCACATTTACTATAATGCAGAAGTGAAGAGGGATTACACTGGGTTAGTGCACTGAAAAACAGCAATTAACTCAGTCTCTACAGACTTGTTTTTCCTACAGGAAAATTCACTGTCCAGTTAATACCATAAATCACTGAGAATCTCAGCTACAGTTGCCAATTTTGATTTCTCCTTAGCTTGTGAAGTAAAAAATCCATTGTAAAATCATCTGACCTTACTTAAGTTATAAGCATCGCGCAGTTGAAAAATGAAACTGAAACTGATTAACAGAGAAAAGTTTCATGCATTGCAAAGGGCAGTAAACACTAAAAGCTTTAATACCTTTCTCTTGGGGGGTAAAAAAATTGTGAATTCTTCACACTACAGGTAGGAAAAGATAAGAAGACCCACAACAACACAATTTAGAATGGAACTAAAACAAAAAAAATCATAAAAATAAATTTCTATAGCTTTTGAAAAGTTGAGTGTTTGATTCTGGCTTTTGTTCCCTTAATTTAACACCAGACTTGTTCTCTTCATTTCAACACAGACAATTCACTCCAATGGTGAGCCCGGAATGAAACCCAGTATTTGCACAAAGACTGACTGAGAGGCAGCATGTCATTCCACCACAAATCTGCTACTAGACGACCCCTCACACAGTGCTCTGCAAAAACTCATCAATAGCACTGGCCCTGCAGCATTTCACTGGTCACCTTCCAGTGCCAAAAGTCAACCAGCCCATTTTTCCCTACGAAAT
>NW_009745733.1:0-938 GCF_000703405.1 Apaloderma vittatum | reverse complement strand
CAAATTTCAGTCTTAGGCATGCTAAAGAAACGTCTTCTTTTCATGATTACTGACTTGAGAACCCAGAGTTTAGTTAGTAGGTAAGATAGCAGGGTCATGAGAACCTTAAGACAAAATTGTCTTCAACTAAGAATAATGTGAAGTAAATCAAGTATGGAATGAGAGCTTGTTGGCTGAGTATTGTTCACCTTGGGTAGTGTGGACAAAAGCCCTATAAAAAACCAGCATATAATACTGAAAAATGAGTCTGTAGTGTAACTTTTATGCAAATGAGCTGATTCAAACTTTTGGCTCAGGTTGTTAAGATTTTAGTAAGATAATCACCTGAAAATAGGTGGAGATACTTGGGTAACCTAAATAATAGTGCTAGTAGGTCTGGCTCTGACAGAATTGCTTATAAGATACTGCTTGTCCAAATGATGCTGAGCACTTGTAAGGCTTACATGATCGTGTTCTTTCTCTTAAATAGTAGGCTATGTTATACAATTTTACAGATGTTTCTTTTATGAGTATTTGAAATAATTCATAGGTCATCCTTGTCCTCACTGCAATGTAAATGGTTTATATAAAGCTTGTTGTTTGTCCATACTGATTTAAGAATCCATCACTGCTTCTTTATGAATTTATTCTCTTTATTTATTACTGTTTTTTTAGTGAACTAAATTTGTATTCCTTTTTTTTTTTGCAGAAATCCACTAGCTTTGTTAAAGAGTTTGGACCACATTTCACCATGTGCACCTGCTCATATGCCAGAAATACAGATTATACATTATACAGACAATGAACCATTGACCCCAGAAGAACAATTTGTTATCATGCACTTACATGAGAAGGAGATAAGGAAGCGAGAAAAGACACCTTTAAGAAATGATATAGAGGTATTTATATAATTTCTTTTTAAGATAAAAGTAGCATCAGTAATCATCTGCAATATACCT
>NW_009745732.1:0-932 GCF_000703405.1 Apaloderma vittatum | reverse complement strand
TTGTTACTATTACTTTTATTATATAACAGCAGGCAGAACACTGTGATATCATGATACAAAATACACAGGAAAGACAGGTCATTTTGCTGCCAGCAGAATTGTATTATGTGTTCAAAGGCCTTAAGATCAAAGTAAACGAAAGAAACAGCTTAACTGTCTCAGTAAGCAGCATAAAATTTGTATACACTGAAATCTCAAGCCCAAATGGGGCAAATATAGAACAACATCTGTACTACCAGTTGTTTGATCAAGATGGGATCATTGACTGTGATATGCTGAGAGAAAGAGATACGGAGGGCAGAAAACAATACTGCATTGAGTGACTGCAATGACCCTCATGTAGGCTGGTCAGATGTCACACTGGAACGTGAATCATAGATTAAATGTTTAGATGTTATCGCAGAGTGGCAAGATAGCAGGCACAGAAGAAAACAGTAGCCCGGGGCTTGATTCAGAGCAATGTGCAGGACTTGGCTCAAAGCCTCATCGGCAAAGGACCACCCTAGAACAAGCACTACAACTGGCTCATATTAAATGTCCCTAGAGAAGCAAAAGAAATAACCTCAAGTTAGCTAAACTTAACTAAGAAGAAGATTAAAGGATGGTAATTAAATCCCGACATCTAGTCTTAATGTTACTGCAGGATGCCATAATGGGAGCACCGTGTCAGTACAGAACAACTATGAGGAAAGACTTGAGGAAGAGTAAAAGGAAGCCTGTATAACTTCACTCGCAAAGTGAAGCATAATACTAGAAACAGGAAGGTGTCATTCAAAAAGGTGAAGTTGCATCTAAATGAGAAAAATAGATATGCATTTTCAGCCCAGAAAGCCAATCATATTCTGAGTTGAATCAAAAGAAGCATGTCCAGCAGGTTGAGGGAGGTGATTCTTAACCTCTACTCTGCTCTCGTGAGACCCCACCTACAGTAC
>NW_009745731.1:0-933 GCF_000703405.1 Apaloderma vittatum | reverse complement strand
CGGGACGACGCCGAACCGCTCCGGGCAGTAAAGTCTGGTTTGTCGCCATTTCATGTCGCAGCAGCGCACGACATAACTGCCTTTCACCTCCCTCTCTTTTCTTTTCTTTCCCCGCGCCCCCGGACAGCCCCTCTCCGGAGCGGATTTCGCCGTCCCGTTACTTCTAAGAGTTCCCGTTCCCGTGCTGTTCCTGCGTTTCACCACTGCCTCGGCAGTCTCCAGAGTGTTTGAAGCCTCGCCGCCATCTGCTCTGTAAGCCCTGGAATGATAATGACATCCTTGAACTGTGAAGACTTTAACTGTTTAATTAATTTTGATTTAACTTAATTAAAAGGTGATTTAACTTAATTAAAAGGTAATTTAACTTTTATAAAAGCTTTCACCTTGGAAGTACTTCCAGTAATTCAGCGAGACTCTGGCTACCTTTAAATATCTCTTGCAGCTGCAGCAGGATACCCATCCTGATTTCTTTGTTATTTCTGATCCCTGTGTTCACACACAAGTTTCCTGATGGCATGAAAACAGAGTGACGCTGCACCTGGTGGTTATACTGCAGTTCCAGAAAAGACTATTCCACAAATATCATGGTGTAACAGAAATAACGGATCTAAGCACGTGCGAAAAATGCTAAGCATTGGCACAGTCTCTCAGAAAACTTTCAGATGGTTGGTATTCCAGCTGGACCCTCTTCCATATTCCTGGAGACACTCTGGTTTGTTTGACTTCCTCACAAAATTCTTCAACTTGTCAAAAGAGGGTGGAACTGAACAGCACCACAAAACTCCCTGGAGTACACCATAAAACAGCGACATGAAGCAAAAAGTGCTGGTTAGTCCTGGATTGAAATTCCAGCTCCAACCTATGTGAAAATTTCAAATGTAAAGTATTTGTAACTAAGTAGAAGAATCACAGAATGTTGGGGATTGGAAGGGA
>NW_009745730.1:0-928 GCF_000703405.1 Apaloderma vittatum | reverse complement strand
CAACTCCTACCTGGAGGTGAGGGAGGCTCTCGAAGTTTCACAAGAGTCATCTCCCACAGCTCTACACCCTCTTCCCAAAAACCCCACTAGACTCAAACCCATGACAATAGATATAAAGAGCAACTTCCTCTGCATTCTATATTTTTGCATACAGTAAACATTGAGAGTTCAAAACCCAGAAAACAAGTGATGCTTTGTGTCTCTACTTAATCAGATGTAAGAGAAAATGTACTTGGTATACAAAGTGGACTCGTACTACGAAAACACGAAAGTAGAAGGGAGTCAAAGACAAGACACAATTGGGTGTCTTGCTGTAGAAAAACTAAAAGACAAAATTATTAAAACAGCTTTCAAAGACGGGCACAACCTGAAATTCCTTGTGGAAATTTCTTGAAGAAATTGCCCATTTTTAAATTTGTATGGTTAAGAAACTCGACATGTTAAAATAAGGTTGTTCTCAAAGAAGATAGTTGATGTAACACCAGCAAAAAGTAAGAGGAAAATACTGAAGAATGTGCCATTTATATGATGTACAAAAACATTCTTATGCTTCAAGAGAATGAAAATATGGGTGTTTTAAAAAATCACCAGGGCCTGCTATTGTCTACCGCAGGTTTCACTAAATGTAGTTATTTGTATTGGTGCTGAATATTCCTAAGGACAGTAATCTCTAAAATAAAAGTTATTTGTATGTCCCTAATCCAAATTGCTCCTCAGAGCAAAAGAAAGGGAACATCTGATGACTTAAAAAGTGAAACATCACAACAAACAAAACTGTCAACAGTTAAGAGTTTGATGAAGGAGGAAAAGAAACATAATTAGAAATTGCACATCCCTCATCAAGTAATTTTAGAATTACACAACATGAAAATAAAAAGTGCCATATGTAAATGCAGCCTTACAGCTAGATAAAGAACACTTATTTGAC
>NW_009745729.1:0-937 GCF_000703405.1 Apaloderma vittatum | reverse complement strand
TAATAGAGATGCTTCGTAAACACTTATTATTATCCTTTAAATAAGTAGAATTTGCTGAGAAGGAGTTTCATTTATTATTGTTAAAGACTTCCACAACAAATCTAATAATGGTGTCCACATACCTCTAAAACGCTTTTCCATGGGTGTGTGGGTGCCTATACAACAACACTGAGCCTCCTGACAATGAGATTGCTTCTTGTAGATGTCTTTTGTGATCCTCCTGCGAGTATTTTGAGGAAGCCCATTGGTCTGCAGACTGTAATCTGAAAACCATTAGTGTGGAAGATGCAAAGATGCAGTGTTTGATTGTAACGTTGTGCAGGACAGGAAGAGGTTGCTTTGTGTTCCGTGTCAGGAACTATTATATACTGTATTAAATACCTCAAAAGTACCAGCTGAGTAAAGTATCACTAATCCTTTTAACCTGCATATGTTTCCTTTGGAAGGACAGGTATCAGGTGGGGATGATTATGAAAATGAATAGCTGACTGAAAGTATTGATATGAGTACTTGTGTACTCAGAGCCACACCTCTCAATTTTCACTGGATGACTGGAAATTTTAATGAGGCCCACTCAACAAGAGTCAGTGGGTTGTCCACCGTTCTGGCCAGTTGGCTACATGCTGCATGTTTCTGCAAAAGTGCAACCCAGTGAGCGCCTTGGGACTGGGCCAGCACTGAAAAACATGGGATCTCTCACCGGACCATGGTAAACATCCCGTGATTTTGATATTGCAAGGGTCAGGCAAAATTTATTTGCAGACTCGTTTCCCCCCCGCTCCCTTCCCTTTGTCGTTGTTCTGAGTGATGTAAATGGAGGATGGACTGTTCAAAATGACTGAAGAGAAGATGGTTTAGGAACTGTTATCTAACTTCCATAGGCCTCTGCAGATCTCAGTGTAATGTTTGTGGAAAGCTGGTGGGATTTGCTGGACTA
>NW_009745728.1:0-916 GCF_000703405.1 Apaloderma vittatum | reverse complement strand
TTTTTTTCCACAAAACAAAAGTGACAGAAAAACATAATAGAAAATACCGTTTATTCAGTGTTCTACATCTTCAAATGTCTACAAGCATTAATATTCACAAAATCCTTTCCAGCTAGAAAGTACATACTTCCAGCACTTGATTTAATGTTGAAGAAAATAGCCCTATTGGTCTTATGCTCATGTATGCCTCCACAACTTTTAAAGTGTTGGCTTCACTTTGTATGTGAAGAAGGCATACCAGATTTGCCTCTTTTTACTGCAAAGCACTGAAACATGAGTTCTAAAATTCAACACACTGAGATTAGGAACCAAGTCAGTCTGGGCTCTCTGTTTAAAATGGAGATAAAACATCCAGTTTAGAAGCCAATACTGAGTTGTATTCCATAATTATTACCACCCTTTCTTGATTTTAGCAGTAACCTATAGTAACTGGGCTCCTTAGGTAGGTTAAGTGTTTAAGATTGGACTGGATGAATCAAAGCCTATGATGGCATACAAGAACACGTTTGGCAGAAGAGGAGAAGATGGTTCAGCATCTTTCAAGACTTAACACAGCCTACCCCACCTCCAGAGATGGACATTACAAAAATATCACAGAAATTTGTCATTTATACCTCTTTTGAAATCCTATCCCAGCATGAGTGAAGTATTCACTAAAGCACTCAGAGCAAAAGACTGTTGCAGCCCTGACTGCGCTGTTCAGAAGCCTTGCCCTTGCCACGTGATGAATATAGGTACTCATATCTGAATACATTAGATGAAAATAACCTGATATTTCTCTCACTTGCTATGACTGCCACTCATTCAAAAAGTTTTAAGAAAAGCTATAATAGTGATCACGTCAGGCCCAGTGAAGATTGTTACAAAACTAGCATACACAATTGGACGTCAAAATGCAAGGTCCTTCACCTGGGCC
>NW_009745727.1:0-934 GCF_000703405.1 Apaloderma vittatum | reverse complement strand
AAAAGATCATCTAGTCCAACCTCCCTGCCAACAAACTCTGAATTCATAGACAGAAACTGCAGGTTTATTTGAGAATTTATCTGAGAATCTGAGAATTAGGCAGACATACAAAGGGTAAACTGGGATGAAAATCAGATTAGACAGGCAATCTGTTTCATCAGATTGAAAACTCCAACTTTCTGCCATAGCAGAGGAGCCTTACAGCAAAAGCAGAGCTTGTTCACGGCCTTTTCCCAGTCTTTAGCTGACATCTAGCGAACAGTCTCTAAACTGCATCTGAGGGACCTGGAGATTGCAGACGAAACGATCCCCTCTGGAGAACAGCTGTGGGCCAAGCAGGGGGTGTTCGCCAACGTGCACTTTCTTGTGCACACGACTGCTCACCTGCCCTGTGAGCAGCTGGGGAAGAGCCTGGTTCAGCTCAGAGGCTGCACACATACTGGGTGTACCCACCGCTCCTGGACTCCGTGGCAGCTGTGCCGCCCACCACAAGGACCACACAGGCTGGGAGGTGGGCAGCAGGGATCAGCAAGCCTTCCACCACAACCCAACGACCGCGCCGCCGGCCTTCAGAGAGCGTCAGAATCAGCCTGCAAGGTCTGCACAGCAATAGGGGGACATGCAGTGTTTGCAGAGAGCCTGCTTCCCATTTTATAGCCTCCATCATCTACTGCAAAACAGGGAGTTTGGTTTAGCGTATCTAATAAGTCCACCAAGTAACAGCATGGTGGGTATCTATGTCATCAGTTACCAAAAAATGGGGTTTTAGAAAAAAGCAGCGTGATGGTGGTGTCAGCCTGCCACAGCCCAGGTGCTAAAACCAGCCTGGCATTTTCGTGAAGCAAAAAGAGTCAATGAACCCCGACAACTTCCTTATTAAGAGTTTGACCAAATCTGCCTTGCTGTTTGCAGTCATGGAGGGGTCCTTCCATCC
>NW_009745726.1:0-936 GCF_000703405.1 Apaloderma vittatum | reverse complement strand
CCAAACTCTGACATTCTGTGATTCTGTGATTTTCCAAAGCTGTGTGCCAGACAGGTGAGATTCCCATGTACCTGCTAAGAACCATTCACCCTCTTGGCACTGTTTCTGTGCTTGATCTTTGTTTTTTTTTCCTCCCACTTACTCCATTTCCTCTGCAACACAGGATACCTCTAGTCTATGCATAAAAAAACCTTGACAAAAGCTAGTTAAAGACAAACTGAGAGTAAAAAGCGCAACTGTTTAACAAATTTGTGGCTGTAAGATTTCTTTCCCTCTTAAGTTCTTCTATCTCCTCCACCACAATGTGTTGCCGTCTGCAGATGAGGTGAAAATTGGTTTGCCATTAATCTTTTGCTTTAGACAACAGAGCAAATGGATTTTTCTGAAACAGTCAGTGTGGCTTTTAAACAACATCTAAACATTTCTTTGGAATAGAAAGGTCTTTCTGATTCCTTCACAGTCCCCTAAATACACATATGAAAGTGCCATAAACATGAACATTTTACAACTGTTGGTCTGACTGAACATCTTATATCTTAATCTAATTCAGAATACATCAATATATTTCATGATGGCTGTATTTTCTAAAACTTAACTTTCATCTCTGAGTTCTCCTTAGTTCAGATGATAACTGTCCATATTTCTAGGCTCTGTTTCCAAAGTAATCAATATGATCAGCTACAACTCCACTGAAGTACACAGTTATTCCAACGTTAAACTAGATACAGAAGAGCACTAGACTCTGTATATCTAAAAACTTGTCCAGCTCCCTGCCCATCAAATTTTTGTGGGAGGTCTGTCGTCTGTACAGACTTTGTTATGGTTTCAAAAAAGAGTTTGTGTGACCTCTTTGGGAACTCTTCTGTGCTGCTAGTGCAGCATAAATCTTAAGGAAAAAGGAAAATAAAAATAAAAATAAAAATTAAAATTAAAAAA
>NW_009745725.1:0-917 GCF_000703405.1 Apaloderma vittatum | reverse complement strand
AATGATCTTGAAGGTCTCTTCCAGCCAAAAGCATTCTATGATTCTATGTTCTATTTTAAACAAGAATGAATAACACAATAGCGATTGAAAGTGCTCATAACATACAGATATCTAAATAGCCAAATGCTCTTATGAATGTTGATATTGACATACCTTTCTACTTTCATACAAGAGCACTTAAGAAATAAGAGCCAAAGAGAGCAAGAGATATGGAACGTTACCACTGAATTCAACTGTTTGTACTTCCACCCAGAATCGCATACTATTCACATTTCAGCCTGTGGAACGAAAGCACCAGAGTAGTTTGAAGAACAGAATCCCCAGTTAAGGACTGTGGCACAGCTCCTGTCTGCTCTTCACTGACATTTGAACTGCCTTCTTCAAGATTACCTTATCAAACCTTTGAGCATAAGTACTACATAGAAAAGTGGGACCTGAAACCCAAATCCAAGACAGAACCCGATGGTAGGGAACTGGTAGCCAGCTGTGTGTTAGCTGTCAGCAGCAGGACATCGCTGCTCAAGGCCAAGGAGGGAAAGGACACAGACTTGTCATTAGTAATAAGATTCTGCAATGCAGCCATGTGCTACCAGCTCTTGGTCATTTTACTACCCTCATTGCAGTAAGAGAGATCTAGACACTTATTAAGCCATTTCCAGTCACCTTGTGTTTAAGAATCTGATCTAAGTAAGCAGCATCACCTCAAATAAAAATTCTGGACTTAATTTTTCTTCCTTCTCTGTACATTCCCAGCTCCCCCCTCTCTTTCTCATTTGTTTGAAGGGTTAAGGGGAGAGAGAGAGGGAAAGTCAAAAGAGTAGTCACAGCACCAATAAAATACTTCCTCCAGCAATTCAGTATCAAATCATTCTACCCTCCTCTCAGACCTGCCTTGCCCATTTAAGGCAGAAGATCTC
>NW_009745724.1:0-925 GCF_000703405.1 Apaloderma vittatum | reverse complement strand
TTGCTTCCCTGAAGTTCGATTAGCAGCAAGATTTAGTCCCTGTGGCAGCAACTGAACAATAACTTAAAATATCGTTTCCAGGATCTTAACTCGGCAAGATGCCTGTCAGTGTTGATGAGGTGATGCAACTGTTCTACCATCTCTCTCAGGAGAAGGGGATGAAAGCTGCTGTCAAACACTCTGGCCGAGGAGCACTGCTGGCAGGTGCAACAGCATTTGTTGGGGGTCTGGTGGGAGGTCCACCTGGAATCGCTGTAGGTAAGTGTGTTTTGCTTTAGAAACAAGAAGTGTGGTTAACTTCTCGAGTGGAGAAACTAGGAAGTCTTGTAGTAGGTATGGATTGAAGGAAAGGGCAAGCAGCGTTGAAATGTCATGTAACTGGGCTTGAACAAGGGTTGGCTTTATAGAAACGAGGTGTGCATCAGGAAGGCACATGTCTGTGTTTCCTTCCAGGGTGGTAGTGACCTTGCTGACTTTGACTCCCATGTGGCAAATGGGAAGTGATCAGAGGTCTAGGGCTGAGGTAGTGTTCCCTTTGGAACCCTTTGAACAAGCTGTTAACAATCATTTGCTTTTGGTGGGTAGAGCCCTGGTTCCCATCTGGTGAGGCACACCAGTGTTTGAGGTGTGTGGTGAAACAGAGCGAACTAACGGGCTCTGAGCTTGTTAGTGTGAGCTCGGCTCAGGTGCTGTGTTGGGGGAGTGAAGAGGAGAGGAGTGAGGTGGGGGTGAGGGAGCATGAGAGATGATGGGGGCAGCTGGGGGGATGGTGGTACGTGGTGGCACAGAAGAAAGAAAGTTGGAGTGTGAAGCAAGAGTGGATGAGTATTCTTAGTCAGCCTTAGCACTGGACAGGATCATCTTCCTACTCATCTTATTAAAACAATGTTTATTAGTGTGTTTTAAAAGTACCTGCTTTTCACTT
>NW_009745723.1:0-926 GCF_000703405.1 Apaloderma vittatum | reverse complement strand
TCCAACTCAAACCATTCTTTGATTTTATGATCTTTTCTCTGAAGATTGGACTTGATCTTATGTATTTGCAAGGTCCTAAGTCACACAGTACAGTGGGAGGGAGGACATGGTGTACAAATGCCATGCAGACACCCTCATTTCTTGTTAATACCAGGTCCCAGTGCTAATACAGAGAGTCGTTGTCATTCTTGCACTGTGCTGGATGTGCACAGACACACCCAGAATATCAAAGAAACACAAAGCAAGAGTGAAGAAATAACACTGAGCTGAACACAAAAAGCACCGAAATAAGTATCCCTCTTCCTTAAAAATTGCATTTGTTCTTCTCCTTCCCCTGAAAAACAGAGTCAAAGAAGCAGGGTGGTGAAAGAGACAATAGGAGTTAATCAACAAAGAAGTTCTGGCAAGAAATCAAGTCACCTTGGAAGCTTCTTGCATTGAACGAGAAGCCATCAGTGATAAGGGATAGCCATAAATGATTTTCACAATGGACTGGCCCAAACACTGAAATAATTCTGCAGGGAACAGCTCTTCACAGGCTAATTGGGCTTGTTCAGTCTCGAACACCAAGGATACACCAGGGGCTAGTTTCATTTATTGGGTTTGGAAGAAGTAGTTACAAATCTAAAACCGTAAATCTGAGGCTTTGTAGCCTTAGCTAAAGAGCAGTAATGGAGCTAAGACTGATGTCAGCCAGGACTTTGCCTTCATTCTTGAACTTTGCTCATTTATTGAGTTACATGTAGATCATTAAAAACATATATTAAAATAAAACTCCCAACATCCAGGGAGGTCAGCCCTGAATGCTTTGATGCTATCAGAAAACAACCACCAGAATACAGCAACAAAAATAAGAAAGAAACCTGCAGCAGCGTAGCACCAAGCAGGTGGAAATAATTCCAGTCAGCAGCCAAAAATCTCAGTCT
>NW_009745722.1:0-933 GCF_000703405.1 Apaloderma vittatum | reverse complement strand
TTTTTTTTTTTTGTTGCTCTTGGTTTGTGTTTTGTTAAATCTGATTAAATGTGCTCATGAAATGTGTCACCTTCACGGAGCTGAAAGACAAAGTTTTAAGCAACAGAAGCAGCACAAGCTGCTGAAAGTTCCATTTTTCACCACCGATGTGTCTCAAACCCGATGGCCTGCTCCTTGGGGGATATCGGAGTCTTTGTTGCATCAAGTCCTCTTAGATGATGGAGATTCTTGTTTGTTTTGAAGAGGCTGAACTATCAAACAGCTATCAGATGCTGTTGGAAAAGACTAATTTTACGCTGTGGAATTATATGCTTCTGTAGGTGAAGATGAAAGCTGCAGTTTGGCAATGCCTTCCAGTTGCTGCTGAGCTGTGCCAACTTTGAACTGTGACCTGTGACAAAGCTTTACATTCCATTGCTTTTCGTCTGGGAGATCAAGTTTACCCAATGCTTATGGTCTTATTTAAACATCCTTAAGAGCATTCCTCCTGTTTGCTGTCTGTGTTTGTGATGGTTTGTGTAACCAGTCCTTCAGCAGATACACAAGCATTTGCTAATTACAGATCTTAGCACCACTTTTAGTAATTGGGTTTCAGGATGGGAAGGTGATACTTGGACATGATAGCTCTTTTGCTAAATGGGTAAGCATGCCACACACTTCTTTGCAGGAGGAAAAAACTTCCCTGTACTTGGCCTTTGTGACAGGAAATAAAATTCTTGTTCTTTATGTGAAATGAATTCACTGGAGGAAGAATAAACCACGAGCAAATCTCTGGCAGTTGCAGGTTTTTATGCTTCTGCAGAGCAGCCCAAAAGGGGCAGGTGAGAAGCTTGTTTATCAGTCAGTGGCGTTCTGTTGTATTCGTGCCCTTCTGCAGAGGGAAAGCCAAACAACTGAATAACTGCAGAACTTTGCTGCTTTACAAAGCCCTGC
>NW_009745721.1:0-933 GCF_000703405.1 Apaloderma vittatum | reverse complement strand
TTTTCCCGCAGGTTTTCAACATTTGATTTAAAAATGGATTACATGTGAAATACGGTAGTCCTTTGTTTATTTGCTGAACGGAATGGGAAGCAGTTCTAGTGACATCTGGATGCCAAGAAGACAGACTGTAGAAATATTCTGACCATGAAGTTTGGAAGAAAGGCAAAAAAAAAAAAACAACTGCCTGACAAGTCAAGAGTCTATCCAGTTACAACTGTCAAAATGCCTTCTTGTTTTCATGGATATTATTTTAAGCAACAATCTGGTTTTAATCTGAAAAAAAGCATAATGTGCAAACATCCATGACTGCAGATAGTACAGTCTAACTGCAGCCAGTGCGATCGGGTGTTCTGACCTGCAAGAAATCCAATACTACTTGTAAAGAATAGCCTTGTGGTTTCAGTATCAGGAATTCGCTATATCTGTATTTTAAAGCATTTAAAGTCCTCTTTAAATTTTGGACGATCAAATGGTGATCATCAACCAAAATAATAAATCAATCAGTTGCTGTCTGCCATCTGTCAGGGCTACCACTGCTACACAGACAGGGACAGGAACGCTTTCAGAAACAGCGACGGAAACGCAAAGCTCTTGAGGTAAAATTTTACGGGCGTCGTAGCTTACCTGCAGCATTTTATCAGGGCTGGGTTCAATACCGGGCGGCATGTTGCTAGGATCGTACGCCATCTGTTCTACCTCTGCAAAGTAGTTGACAGGATTCCTGTTCAACACAAGCTTTCCCACAGGGAGGAGAGGGTAGTCACCGTGTGGCCAAATCTGTAAGACACAACACGCACACATTAAAATCAAGGTTATTATAGTATTATGCAGCTTAAGTCAGGCAAACACTGCCTGAGAGTCATTTAAGTCCTGACTGAGAAAACACGCCAGTGAAGAAAGTTCAACTTTTTCCTTTTTGCCAACTTTTTCCTT
>NW_009745720.1:0-928 GCF_000703405.1 Apaloderma vittatum | reverse complement strand
GTGTTCCAATGACAAAGTGCTGCCCTCGGGGTGGGCGGTTTGCTCACGGGATGCAGACAGCGTGGCTTCTGTGCTTTTTTCTGCAGTGCGGGTGATGGCAGCATCAGGGCTGTGAAACCCTGGTGTTCAGTCTGAATCTCCTGGGGAGGCTGCGTGAAGTTTTCTGGTGCGGGTGCTTCAGATTCAGTTGGGCAGTTAAGGAAGATTAATTCCTATTCTTCAGCTAAGAGAGATGACTAATGATATATCAGCGAGAGAAGTGTACGATCATCTGTTGTACCTCAAATGCAGGGTAGTAGCTGGAAGCATGAGGGGAGCTGCGTTTTCAAACTGTTAAACTCGACGGCCAGCAGGCAGACAGCGTGCTGTTAAAAGAATGCCGGAGAGGGGAGAGGGAAGGAATTTACTGCCTGAATTCAGCAGCTTCCTCCAGAGGCGTGCACTGAAAATATTGTCATAAAGAACGCAGAGGAGCGTTTTTCCCTGTGGCATCCTAAACATACTCGGTGTAGAGATTACTGAAGAGATGAAAGAAAATCCCATGGGAGTTTCTCGAACTCCTGATGTTCCTCACTGGAACACAGTAAATGTTTTTCAGCTCCTTCGTTGGCTTCAAAACTTTACATAGAGTGATTTTAAGGAGGGGCACCCCAGGGTACGAGCGATGGGGATCTATGGAGCCCAAATGTGCTGGTATTACCAGTTCCTTGTGCTGGAGAGAGAAAGTAATGTTCATTTTGAGACCTTGCTTAATGATGTCTTTTCTACGCTTCCATTCCAATCTAGATAGTATATAATCCATTTACCTTTTTTCTCTTTCCTCCTGGCCCACGTCTCTTGGTCTGTGAGTCTCCACCTTCCCTTTCTGACACATCCAAGCCCTAAGATTACTCCATTTCTTTGCATCCTTTTCGTTCCACTGTCATTC
>NW_009745719.1:0-894 GCF_000703405.1 Apaloderma vittatum | reverse complement strand
CCCGGAGTATTGCTAGCTCTTAAATCAAATGTACGCTGGCTGCTTCCACCCCTGCTCTCCGTCTCCATTCATATTGTTCTGAAGATAAGAAAATCTCATTTTTACCACTGGAGAGCCAGGCTGCTTAGGTCACAAGATTCTCTTGGCTTAATCCTTGAATATGAATCATGAACTTTCTCTAATAAGTACTGGCATTCTTCAGATGATCAAGCTAGCTTACTAAGGCTTCCAGAGCTTTCCACACTAATTATCACCATGTTTAAAGTATCAAAAGCAGTAGCTGATGAAGAATTATTAAGACTGTAAGTTGTTTATCCTTATTTTTCCCTTCTGTCCTCTATTTCTCAATTACATGGGTTGATATTGTAAACAGCAATAACACAATGCAGTTAAAAGAAAGCAATATAAGAAAAAGATTATGGAAGAAAATATTTATGTGAAAAATCTTAAACAAATTCTGTTGCTTTTTACACTACATAGCTCAAAAGTAACCTATAAATGGCCACGACTCCAGTTCAGAAAAAGCTTTTTTCTCACATTTAGTATCAGAAAATTGTGAGACAACCAGACTAATGGTAAGCCTCTACTCTGCAAATGACTTGTAACCCCTGCAAAAGAATCACACACTCAGCTGAGAAGTCATAGTAAATGCCGGGTGATTACATAAGTGTCCTGTTAGGAAATAAATAAATTAAATGAAGACCCTAAAAAGAAAAAATAAACTATTTCTTAACACTTGAAAGTAGAAACAGAATATTTGCTCCAGATTCAGAGTTCAGCAAATTACTGAGATAACAATGGAGTCTACCAAGTACTTTAAATCTGGAAAAATGAAGATCCTGGGCACTTCAGGCAAGATTTTTTCATTTGTGCACCCAATTTAGATACTAAATC
>NW_009745718.1:0-927 GCF_000703405.1 Apaloderma vittatum | reverse complement strand
TTTTTCTGAAAGTGTTTACATTAATTTTATATTAAGATTTCCAGTAGACCTCTAGTGTCAATGGAATATATTTTAAGAAACTTATTCCCATCCTTACTCCATAACTATGAATCAGAATAGAAAAAGCAGGTTTTTATGCCCGCCAAAAAATTGGAATAAAGATTACATGGGCTTAAATGCCTCAAAGGATTCTAACCAACATTCATGTTTCATTTTTCTTTCACAACAAGATCTAATTTTGAGTATGAGGCCCAAATGATTACTTCAGCAACCAAATGCCAGTTATTAGCAGTTACTTAATTGCTTAGTTTGATGCGAGTTCTCAAGAGACTTTCCTTCTTTTAGTATAATTATTTCATAATTTGTTGACTAGTGAGTATGCAAGTTAGAGATTTATGCCTTTTCCCTCATTGTTACCTTTTTTTCTTCTTATTTAACTATCACATTCCGCTTATCAGTTATATTGTTCTATACCCATATTTCTTAATTATGAATGTTTTGTGTTTGCTGTTCTTTTATAATCTTGGAAGTGTCAGTTTGTAATTTGTATTAGGCATCAAATTATAATAATCTATTTTAAAATGCTTATTACTTCAACTGTTAACATCAAAAATAGCATTGTTCCTGAATTAAGATACCTTTTCTTGGAAAGTTGTAGGAAAATCAGTCCATAATTTCAGAGAAGAATTTTTGAAGGGAGGAGAAAGTAATTTCATTTATGTTACCACATTCTCAAAGCAGGTTAATTGAGAAGTTCTTGTGTTTCTAGGTTCTGGAAAGAGTTTAAATTTCTTTATCTGATGATTACCCACTCAAGACAAGTTGTTATACCCATCTAAAAACTCTGCTTGCATATTCTTTGCAAGATGAAGGGGCTGAAAGCATTGTTCTCTTAGGCTTCTGTGTGCACTGAACAAGGAAGACAGC
>NW_009745717.1:0-926 GCF_000703405.1 Apaloderma vittatum | reverse complement strand
TTTTTTTTTCAGAGGGGAGAAGCAAACAGTTCAGCACTTGAAGGGGTGTTTTTATACCATTCATTAAGTCCAACTTTGTTCCAGCCCTGCTTCACCACAAAAATTAACACAGTAGCTTGGGATTACATCTCTTTAATCTGCAAGATTAGCAGGAGGGAAAATAATTAAAGCTATCTTGGCCCAGCCGAGTCATCTCAGCTGTCTTCACCTCTTCTGGTGGCTGTGCCGTCACTGAATTGAGGACGCACAGTGGGGCCGTCCAGAGGCCTTTCAAAGGCCTTTTGTAAAACTTTTCATGCCCAGTTTGGTGTTGAGCAAGTCCCTACCTCACGGGATGCCAGCAGGGTTCAGATGGCGTGGCTCCCAGGTGTGGACGGGGAGACAAGCTTGGTCCTCTGCTCCGCTCCATCAGCTCTCTGCGCTCTCCTACTTGAGGCTCCGCTTCTCGGCTCTGAGGGCTCCACAGCCGCAGGCACAGCGAATATTCTTGCCTACTCAGGCAGCTGCAAGCGAAAGAAGAGAAATAACAATACCCACCAGTTTATAACTCACCCAGCCCGAATCCTGACACACCTCGAACGCTGAGGGTGTTAGACCGGGAGTACCTTTTTCACAGGCGTGTGTTGTATGGCCTAAAAATACGTGCCACTACCATCTCTGTCTGCAAGAAACACTCCTAAGGGTTTTTTTTCTCAGAACTGCTCTGCAATACCTGGACTTTGTTTTGGTGAAGAGTCCCTCCATTTAGTACCGCTGGCTCGCTGGCACTTCCACAAGGACACACAAGTGACAAGTTCGTATACGGTGCAGCTTCATGGAACCTAGACTGGACATCCTGGCATCAGACTATTTTAAAGAAACTCTTGTCTTCTTCTTTCTGATCTCGTAAAAGCTATCGACTTGTTTTTCTAATCCTGCGGTTAAAC
>NW_009745716.1:0-930 GCF_000703405.1 Apaloderma vittatum | reverse complement strand
TGAATCTTTTGCTTCTACTAGGATTTAAGACATGGGCTACCTTTTGTGTTGTAATTTGGAAACCCAGAAATAAAAGAGACCTTTGACCCAAATCAAAGGTCATGTAAAAATTTAAATAGGTTTCTGGAGTTCAGAGAGTTAGCAGTAGTACTAGAAGGTTTTCAGATAATCTAATTATGGGTATAAAGGATGACTCTACGCCCAAAAACCCAAAGTTGGAAGAGCAGAGCATTTGTGGAGTGCAGTCCTGAATATATGGGTCAATCTTCTTGGGGTTTTTTACATGTTCATTTGTGTCTGAGGCAAAATTCTAACTTCAGAATATCTCTTCAAAGCTCTATTGGCTGTTTTCCATTTGGGTGACTGACTGAAAGTTTGGTTTAGGTAATTTCAGGGCTGCTGTTGGATATCACTGTGAATTTTTTTAATTATTCCCCGAGTAATATATTTTTCATGCAGTGTTACCACCTGTTTGTAGTTCATGAGGAAAAGGCTTGGAAAGTCGTAACATTCTTGTAGCTTTGTGCTGAGGAACACGAGGCAGGTGCATGTGGTAATTTAGTTCTTTTAGAACGTGCAGCTCGAGTTGTCAGAATGTCTTTTAAGGGTGTGGTTCAGCAACATTATCTTCCAAAAACTGAGCCTCTAAGAAGTCTGGAATTACTTTATTTTGTGTAAAGTAGAAATGAAAAAACTTTTTAGGATTTTAGCTCTTGCTGCTGGTCCGTGCAGGAAAGAAGCTGGCCCTTTCCCCTCCGTTACCTTATTTATGCTGCTACATTGGTGTAACTCTGATCCCCTGTTGGAACTGTCGTCTGTAGAGGCTGTGTAACGCTCTGCTCTATTTTGTGCAGTGGTTGTAAAAGATTAAGTCCTGACAAGGTGGCAGAGGAGAGAAATGGGCCAAACATGCTTCCCCCCCCCCCCCCC
>NW_009745715.1:0-921 GCF_000703405.1 Apaloderma vittatum | reverse complement strand
GATTCTGTGATTCTGTGATTCTGTGAAATGGCAGCTCTCAAGTTTTGGGGGGCAATTACATGGACAGATTGTCCTTTCTTAGTCTATGTTTTGCTATACTTCTCTTACAGAGTTGTCATAAAGTAGAAAGAAACATCTTCAGAACTGAGGTTAAAATAATATCTTATGCTCACTTCTATTTGACTTGCTAGTTCAGTACTAATTCTTTTCCTTTGCCAGAGGAGCACATGCTGTTGCAGCCACATGTATTTCAAGACAATGATGGACCTAATAGAACATTCTTTCTTTTCCCTGTGATGTTCAGGTGACATGACTTGCTGGGTAACAGTACACACCCCAGCTGGGATGATGGAGGAGGGGGGGATGCATTAAGTGTTTTAACATCTAAGGAAACTCACACTGTCAAATAACCACAAGAGAGAGAAGGCAGCTAAAAGCATTTTGCCAGTTATGCTATGTATTGGTCACTCTTTTAAGTCAAGCTGTCTATCCTATACATTAAAGTCTGTGCCATTCCTCACTGCCAGAACACTGCTCGATGTACAGTGATGGACAAGAAAGGAATCAGTCTGTTTATTTTCTGTACAAGTATTTTCATGAAGATAAAAGCGCATGCTGGAAGTTGACACAGTAATGGTGAAGAAATATATGGTAAATATGTATGCTTATAGAGTATTACTTGCCAACCATCTGTACATAAATGTACCCTATAGCATATGTTTTCACCAAAAGGATAAGAAAATGTTTCTGCAGTGGAATGAATACTATTGCGTTAGATATTCTTTATGATTACAGCAGTGAGAGATTTTAAATTGAGAAAAAAGAGTATATTAAAAGTAGACAGAATTTACCCATTGCTATTAGTGCACAACACAGATTGTATTCATGTCAGTGTAAGAGACTGTGTTAACTGAAGAAAAG
>NW_009745714.1:0-929 GCF_000703405.1 Apaloderma vittatum | reverse complement strand
AGAATACATTTTTCACAGGGTGCATCCTGTTGTAATCCATTATCTTCTAAGGGGGCTTGCATACATTGGGACAGTCAAGCACACTGGGTTCAGTTGTTGCTTTTCTATCTGAAAGAATTCCAAATCACGCTACTGGTTGTGGCCTCTGTGTCCTGCTATTTGAGATAGCTGAGCATGTTCAATCTCCCATTGAGAAGCCTAAATGAATTACACCTTTATAACTGAATTAGCGTGTTAGAACATCCTCTCAAATGCCATAAAACCTAAAGTAATAGGTAACTCCTATCAAAGTCAAAATAGTTGTAAGTTTTAATGGTAACACTGTGATGACTTTCTGACTTTGTTCAATACTGAATGCTGCCATTTTGATACTTGTTGTATTTCATCTCTTTTTTAACCCACTAGCGTGCTTATTGATTCCCTCAAAATAGGAGAGTTGTTTTCTTGGAGAGAGCACATACTGTTATTTCTACTTGCTACCAGCTAAGGCCTGTCTGGCAGAGAAGAGCAGCGTGCCTTTGTTACTGACACAGTTTTAAATTCCTCATGCTCCACCCTTGGTGAAAGGAGGAAAAAAGGAGAGTTAAATCTCTGTACAAGGAGCTTTCTGAAATATTTGGAAAAGTCTTACCTCTTAAAGTTGATCTACTGAAAAAGGAAGTTGCTGAAGTTTGAAGCACCCACCTCAATACTCTGTCGTTAATCATAATTTGATTTAGCCAAACAGTAGCACATGATGCCTCAGTAATTTAAAAAGGATGACAGTAGAAGTTACCTCAGACTTCCTCCCACCCTTTCCCGATGTGTATTCTTTCTTTATTTGTGAGTGTAATCTGTTCTTGACTTCTTGCACCCTAGTCAACTGTGTTGTCAGGGTATAGTGTGAGTAAGTCTTGGTTCTTCTCTATCCACATGGGCTTTCCCTGCTG
>NW_009745713.1:0-926 GCF_000703405.1 Apaloderma vittatum | reverse complement strand
CCCCCCCCTAATACCACACTGGCACTGAGTAGGTCTCTGACACGACAACTACATTATCCACTGATGGAATAAGCAGCTATTATTGGCCCGTGTTGCTGCATTTGACAAGGGGCAGCTATAATTTTACTTCATGCGTGCGTTTCACCTGCAGCCTTTCTGAAAGTGCTCATCTGTATGCAGCAAGGCTTCGAGCCAGGCAAGCACGCGCTCTGCCCCCGTCCCCAGCGTGTCACAATGGCAGCACCTAGGAAGTGCATTAATATTTATGGGAAGGGAACAAAGAAATAAAACATCTCTGTCTGCCTCTCAATTTATTCCACTTTTTAATAAATTTAATTTTGGAACAGCTTTAGGAGGGTTAAACCTTGCAACAGTTACAGCGAGAGAGGAGTGCACATGTATGATATTCCACTGTAACTGAGAAATTTCATGCTGATTTTTCTTCAGCAAGTTTGTGATCCCATCCACTTTTTAAAAAATTAACAGTTTCTAATCTCTGTTCTGATGAAAAGGCATTTAATAAGCACTTTCTCCTCATTAAGCACTTCTGTCTGTTTCACTTTTAGGAGGTATAAGGATGCCCTCTTTCTTACATCCGGAGGTCAGCTGGGCAGAACCAGATCAGATCCCATATGTATGCAGTGCAACTTCACACAGGAAACCATCCCAGATGTTCACAGCAGCTCGTATCACCCCTTGAATAACCAAGATCTATTTTAGTGGTCTGTATACTTCCCGCAGCACCCTAATCATCTCTGTGTTCTCTGCAAGAGAGGCTGGAGGTGAAATACTTCCTAGAGGGAGAGGGAATTAATACAGTTCCCAATATGGGATGTCTGAAGTATCATCTAATAACTAAATTCTGCAATGGTGTAGCTTTTCCCACCCAAGCACTTTCAAGTACTTTTATTTTTATTTTTTTTTTT
>NW_009745712.1:0-927 GCF_000703405.1 Apaloderma vittatum | reverse complement strand
AATTGCTTTGTAAATAACAGATTAGTTCATACAGCTTTATTGACAGTTTTAGCTGATAGACCTCCATTACTATGATTAGTTTTAGAAAAGAGTAGTGTTCAAATTTTTCTTTGGATAGGGATTTTTCATCACTACCAGCCTTCTCCTTACCATCCTCTTCAAGGGACCATCCACTGTCTAACAGCGTTTCTCTTTGGCAATGACTACAGTATCTCTGTCTGTGATTAGATATCTCTGTCATTAATAGATACTTGACTAAACTTGGTCTTGCTGAAGACTAGGCTAGCATGCAAGCTGATGTTCAAATTCTCTTCTGAAAAGACCTACACAGTAAGAGACATGAAGCTAGAGTTCCTAGTCATCAAGCTCAACTTTTGCCTTAACTAAAGCCAAAAATATTTAACTTTAAATAAATGTTTAGTAGACCTCCTTCAAAACACAAGGGGCTTTAGATCCATCCATTTACAGTTTCTCTGTATAGCATTACATTGCTTTTTGCCTAAAATCTAATGTCTGTGTGGATTGATTCTCCCTCAGTAATAGGATTTTGGTTTTTAAGTTAACATCTATATGTTTTATTTATGTCTCATTCAATGAAATAATATTTACATTTAGATTCCTTTTAGTAGTCTCCTCTTTCAGTTATCTGAATGCTTGATGTATTTTTCCAAATAATTTCATTTTTCTCTGTTTCAAGTTGTACTTTAATATAACCCTTTCCTTTGTCTGCTTTTCTCAATGTTGTATAACAAACTTGGTAAAACTATGCTGATTTTAAATGACAGGAAATATATTGTTAAGGATAATTGTGAGTAACTTGTACGCCTGTCGTCAACAAATGGAGCTTGTTTCACTTTCTACGAAAACCATTTCTTCTCTCTCTCTGACAGTTAAGATGAAAGAAATCTGTAAGTGTCTATACACTTA
>NW_009745711.1:0-895 GCF_000703405.1 Apaloderma vittatum | reverse complement strand
TTTTTTGCTGTAGACATTTCCTTTTCATTTTAGATTCATGACAATTTTTGGTTATGCTTTTTCAGTTTTTCCTGATTCTTTAGTTTAAATTTTTATTTTCGTTACATAAAAAGTGAATTTCATCTTACAGAACCTCTTAATTTTCCTCAGCTCTGGAATGACTGGAGCACCAAAAATCCCATCTTTTAGGTCCTCTAGAATAGTAACTTTGTAGTGATTTCCCTTTCCTAGTGTAACTGCTATAAGTGGAAAAAAATATTACCATTTCTTCAAATGACTGAAGGGATGATTTTATACCACTGTGCTATTATTCAATACTTATAATTTGCTAGGACATGATCCTGTAAGTTAAGTCTGGGTTCATTAGCAATTCAAAGCAGTGGACTGATGGTGTCAGTCCTCCAGCAGGATAAAGTAGTCATCTGAAAAGTCTGCTCATGGAGCAGGTCTTAGAAACTCCACTCCAAAATCAAGCGTCTTTAAGAAGCTAATGGGAAATGTTATTAAGAAAATGGTGAAAAGTAATCGTTTAAACATCTATTTTTTGAAATTCCAGACTCACAGACTACCTGCTGAGCTTTTCTGTTACACATACACATAAGATCTCTGGCTATGGTTTATAACAAACTCTGAGGCAGAATAAGGCAGGCATCTTTTCATGCATGCAAGTTTAATTAACAATCAGTATCTCTGTCTCGGTGTCCTTTACTTAGTGTATTACAGGTCCCTAGAACATTACTGTCTTGAAAACAAGATCCTGACTTTCTCATCTCTGGTACAGAGGTGAAAGAATTTTATTTCTGCTGCACTCATGTAGTACCTCGAAAATATATGCTCTTTCTTTTTAGCTAGCTTTTTGCATCTTGCTTCTTATTTATTTTAAAACTGAGTCTTA
>NW_009745710.1:0-923 GCF_000703405.1 Apaloderma vittatum | reverse complement strand
GTCTGAGAGTGATTAATGCCTCTTTAAGGTCTCTGACTATCAGCTGTTATGATAACATCTCACAGATTTTTCCTCTCTCAGCCTTTTTCTCTTCTAGCCTCTCTCCATCATCTCTTCCTGATTCATCCTATCAGCTTAAATTCGTTTGGAACTGATTGAATATTAATTTCTTGTTCCCTTTCTTTCCTGTGACTCCTGTGTCACTCAACTTTACTTTATGAACCTGTTCTCCATGTCACTTCTTTTTCTCCAAACTTGTTGTCTGCCTGAGCACTGCAATTCTGCCTCAGAACAATAAAATACATCTTGCTAACCACATCTGACCCAGAAATTTTCTCTCTTTTTCTTTCTTTATGAAACCTTTATTTCCAATGGTAATTTATTCAGACCTCTTTACAATTTCAAGATTTTTGAAAACCTTAATGTTTTTAAGATTAAAAATAATCTTCCTGCTATTAATAATTGCCTAGGTTACTTAGTGTTTTCTGTAATGGTTTGGATGATGACATTGACTTGCCAATAATATTTTAATGCTAAAGGAAACTACAGATAGAAAGGGAATAAAACATATTGAGTGTATATTTTGAATAGAACAAAAATTAATAATCTTAAATAAAGAAAAAGGTGCACAAAATTATCATTAATGAATACATTTTCCAATTTTAAATGTAATAAAGCAAAGAGAAGATTGTCTAGCTAGCTTATGAAATCTTCAGCAGTGAAGGCACTTACAAAAAGTTTCACAAATGTTTATAGGGAGTATAGATAGCTGATGCAGGAATATAATTTTAGACAAAAAGAGAACATTCATGACTTTTCAAGGTTACTTTCAGTCTTGTTTTCCTTCTAGCCTGGTTCTCTTCCATTACATGCAACATAATTAATCCCCTTGCTTCATTTCTTCTTCACCCTTCATTTATCTC
>NW_009745709.1:0-917 GCF_000703405.1 Apaloderma vittatum | reverse complement strand
TTTTTTATTTTTTTATTTGTGAAATCCAATTCCGATTTCTGTAGAGCTCAGTACTAAGAGAAAGAAATATTTGGAATATGAAGAATTATATGTAGTTTAAATAAATGTTTGTTCTGTTATTATTCATCCACACGTTTTCTCATGACTCCTACGCAGCACCCTATTGAAAGAGTTGACAACTAAGAGGCTATGTGAATAATTGCCAGAGCACTATTTCAAAATGTATATCAAACATAAATATTATACAAAGTGAAATCTACCAGCCTGTCTATACTTCTCACATTTCAAGAGTGTATTTCATCTACTTTTGTCATAATTTTCTCTCCTATGAGATTAAACACCTTGAAAAATGCAAGCAATTCCTTAGCTATTACTGGCAAAAAAGTTGCTCTCCAGTGTGTATTAAATATGCACCATCATAGCTTTATGATCTCTTTCAGAAAACAGAATGTCTATATTAATACATTCCCTAACATACCTTCAAAGAGTGCAATTTTTTTAACTAGCTTTCTACCAGAGCACCACCTGAAACTGTACTGATGTCCTTTTTTTCTATGTAATTTTGGAACAGTAAAGTCTTGTTATTACCTGCTAGCTTCTTATCTTCATGTAAGTGCACATATTTAATAGATATCAATAAAACACACGAAATAAACACAAAATAAAAAATGTAACCTGATGCTTATAGGAGTTGGTAAGAAATGGGAGAAGAATGAGGAAGGCACTCAACCTCGTTTGCAGATTTTAAAGTGCCCTACTTTCAGAAGGAAATGCTGAATCACTATGCTAAGGAGAGAGGAGTGAAACCTCATTTTAGACCACGATGCACATTTTTGGCTTGTACAAATTATAAGAAAATTCAGCAATAGCACTTTACCCCACTATATATCCTGGTGCTATGTGCTGTCTTTTGCTAT
>NW_009745708.1:0-925 GCF_000703405.1 Apaloderma vittatum | reverse complement strand
TACTTCCACCTGCAAAGGCCGGGATTCTCCTGAATATCACTATCCGTTGGGATCATACAGACACCCCCTCCAAATGCGGATCAAAAAGTAAAAAAAGCAGAGCCAACACAGATACCCCTCCATTTCTGCTGAATGAAATGATAAGCGATAAAGGACTGGAAGAGAATGATTAACGACAAAGGTCTGCACTACAAAACAGATCATCAGTCCTTTTGAAGGAAGGCCACCACAAAATCTTCATTGACAGGTAGAGAGTAGTAAAGGACCGAAGCAAGAAAGAAGCGGGACACTCCCGGTACAAACAGTCCATGAGAAAAGAAGCTGTCAAATTGCAGAATCTGAATGAAGCCCTTAAATTTTTGTCAGCACAGGGCAGGGAAAAAAAGTCTCAGGCCCACAGTGAAACTAGAGGAACGCACCACTGCTAATTATACTCCATGAAAATCAATGACAGTCCAGATTTCAATGCCAGTACGTTGATGATACTTTAACTGAACAAAGCCATCACCTAAACAGAACTGCCTTGCATTAAATCAGCACAGTTGAGGCCTTCAGCGCCAAGTAAAATACATCCTCCACTGATCACTGTTTTTCCAGCTGTCAGTCCAGGCTGCCTCTAAACTGCCAGGAGTAACAGTACTGGATCTGGGAGCAAGATTACATTAGAAAGGTTGCTGTGAATAGCACCTTAAAGAAAACTCATTCTCACAGGTACGCTATAATTTTCACTCTGAAGTATGGGCACATACTTCCATCTACATGTTAGTTTATTAGAACCTGAAATTACAGTAAAATTAACTCACTGTAAGAATTGCCGATATCTTTTGAATCTCTGTGTCATTATTTCGTCCAGCTGACTAATAAATTTCTTCAATTGCTTTACTGTCCTGTTTGCATCCTTATATCTTTCCTTTGCATCACAAAA
>NW_009745707.1:0-923 GCF_000703405.1 Apaloderma vittatum | reverse complement strand
CTGCCACGCCTGGGGCCTGGGATGCCCACTCAGTCAGAAGAGGCTTGAAATGGATCCTGGGCACTGAGGCCCTTTGAAGAGGAACATCGAGCAGTCGTTTGGGGTTCTCCATGTTCCTCCATTAGCTAAGGTGTAACTGTGGCCCCAGCTCAGGTTTGTCACCCGCCGCAGGTGCCCCAGGAGTGGGGAAGGCTTTCTCCAGCCAAGTGTGAGAGGTGCTTACCTGAGCAAGAACTGGCTCCATCTGATGGGCTGAGCTTTCTGCAGGTGGGTGTAGCCAGGCAAGATAACATCAATTTCTCTGCAAGTGGAAAGAGAGAAAGAGGTGAGCAGCAGCTGTCAGGGTGGAGGGTAGTGGCAAGGTGCACTCCAGGGGTTCCTGGGAAGGTCTCAAAGAGAACTTCTTCAGCCTGGGTTGTGCTGAAGTTGGGCCATCTCTTCCTCTCCCTGCCACCTGCTACAGTAATGGCTCTGTGGCAGGCAAAGATTCCCCAGTCCACCACCGGTTTGGGAGTGTGGTTTGTGAGGAGGAGAGTTAGACGGGGAGTTAACAGAGCTGAGCTTTTCTCCTAGGTAGCACCTTGAGATATTGTGTGGACCTCCCACTTCAATTCCTTTGCTGGGTTACACGGGGAGAAGAGGAAGGTCTCTGTGATGTGAACCCTGGCTGTAGCTTCCTCCGCAGAAGACCCTGCTGCTGCCCTGACTGGTATCAGTCCAAGAGCGAGCCACAAAGTCTCCCACCCTTGCAAGGCCAAGGCTGTGGGTTTGGAAAAGCACTTACATGGCAGCGCGTTCCACCAGGGTCTTGATGAGCTGCAGGAGGTGAGTGGAGATGACAGAGAGGGAATTCTTCATGAACAGCTTCAAGTCAGTCACAACCTGTATGAGATTGGCCACAGTCAGACAAAGCAGAATGTGAC
>NW_009745706.1:0-923 GCF_000703405.1 Apaloderma vittatum | reverse complement strand
ACCCTTATCAGGTAAAAAGCGGGTCAAGACAAATGGCTTGAAGAGATTGCTAGGCTAGTGACCTCAGAGGAACTTACACTTTGGCAGTTGTGTTAAGATTCAGGTATTTGAACTCACCTCTGCTTCTACATGCACAGATAGAAGATTGAGATAAATATCTTTGGTAACTGCTACTGGGTATACTTGCTGAAATAGAACTGACTAAAATTAGTATGCATTGCTTTATAAAAATAATGCAATGTAAAAAGGAAATGTAATGAGGAATCTTAAGGATAAGACATGTGCGTTCATATATGAGTGTCATGACTAAACGTCAAACACAAGACATATGCTTCCAACCATATGTAGCTCAATATAGGATTAGGGCAGCAAACACAATCTAGAAGAACCCCTTGAATACTAAAGCTAATTCTCTCTAGTTGCAAGCAGCTATAAGATATACACCTAGTTTAGGAGGGTCCATGTTGCTTTGTAAAAGTAGATCTCTTTCCTAATGCGTCTTTTAGTCTTCTATATTATTCACAGACTGAAAAAACTTGTGTAATATTTGGATTGATGCAGTGAGAAATAAAGTTTTAGACGTTTTTAGTGAAAGACTTTTACCTCTAGAATCCTTTCCTGAAGGAAAGTATAAGTTGTTCTCTGAATACAATTCAAAACGTTCTTTTATTCAGCAGGCAAAAATACAACAATTTAATAGATGGATATAGTAACCATAACAGGATTTACTCCACGGAGAGAACAGGATGTCCTTGTCTGTGAGCCAATTAGTTTATCTCAAATTATGCTGCGTCTCACAGGAAGACAGTTGATTCAGGAACTCAGTTCTCACATGAGTTTGTTTAACTCCAGGCCATTTTCCAAGGTTTGACCATTCCATTAAACTCCTTTAAAGCTGTCGTGGTTTGACCCTGGCCGGCAGC
>NW_009745705.1:0-926 GCF_000703405.1 Apaloderma vittatum | reverse complement strand
AAAATCCAGCTGAGCCAACCCAATACACAGCTTAGTTGTGAATTTTACACATCTAGTTACCCAGCTGCTAATGTAGATGATGATGAGTGAAGACCTATACAAAATCTAGATATTTTTACCTTTTCTTTTCTGTTTGAATTCCTTAGATGTAAAAAAGCTGAAAGATGTGGAGTACTTGGGGACTGTAGCAAGTATGCACCTTAATTCCGATTATGCTGCTGCCCTTTTTGAGGGCAAAGTCCAGTTGCATATGGTAAGAGCTCTGGTAATTTGAAGTGCTGAACTAATGAGTTATCTCAGCTGAACAATTTAATATGATTTTTTAAATGAGATAAAATGGAGTGATCTTCAGTTAATGGAGATTAAAATTCTTTAGAATTTTTTGCTGGGCAATTTAAATATAAAGCTGAGTTCCTGTAGACTTTAGACATACAACTTAGTCTAGAACAGGTGAAGCAAAAATGTTTTCTTGTGAACTATTTAATAAGTTTTATTTTAGAAGTTAGGGAATGTGACAGAATCAGATACTGGGTTTTTAAGGCATGTACATGCAAAGTTTTATTCATCTCATTTCCTTATGGTTTTGATACAGACAAAACTATGATACCTGCACTCTCTAACAGTGGACTTTCTCAGTTCATTCTGTTATTTATATTTAGATAGAAAGTGAAGGTTTGGATGCTCAGGAAGAACGAGAAACTCGACTCTTCCCAGCAGATGGTGATAAATACCGAATTTTGTGCCATGCTTTAACTAGTGACTTCCTCATATATGGTACAGATGTGAGTATTATTTCTATTTTTAAAGATCTTTTTAGATGGAATGTAGTTCTGTCTGAATTATTTGGATTATTACTCATACTTGTAGCAAAAGCATATGTCCTTTTGGGAAGTTTACAAGGGTTTATTTTCTATGCAAGAACTTTG
>NW_009745704.1:0-924 GCF_000703405.1 Apaloderma vittatum | reverse complement strand
CTTCCCGCCCCCCCCTCCCCTTGTCTGGAACAGATGATGATGCTTTGAGGGCTGTTACTGTAACTGCTGCTGAATGTGTGATACATTTTTGTTTGGTTGTTTTTTTCACCAGAGCACTGCAGTTCCCTCCGGAAGGCTGGCTGCGCATGTCTCTGAACAATGGCAGCATAACTCACTTGGTGATCCGGCCCAATGGAAGAGTGGCACTTCGAGCGCTGGGTGACACAGGTTTCATGCCTCCAGAGAAAATCACGCGCACCTGAAGGAGCAGCACTGCCGCCTGTCCAGCAGCTGCCACTAGTCTTTTTGCACTAGTACATTCAGCTACGGTACCACTAGACTTTTTATCTGTTCTGTTGGGGTGTGCTGCCATCTTAAAAATGTCCTTTAGCCCCTTGCCTCCTTCATACATATTCATATCTGCCTTTCAGTCCAGAAAAGAAGAAATCTTAATAAGCTTGAAGCTGTCCAGTCCTCAAGTATTCCCCAAAATGCAGAGCTGAGCCGTGGGACACGAGATGGAATGTCTGTGTGCTCAGCAGCTGCGAGAGCACTGACCTTCCCCCCACCCTGCCATGACTTTCCGTAACCAAAGCTTGCTCCTGTGGGTATTTTTCTTGTGCAGGAAAGCAGCGGGTGTGGGAAGGGGAAGGACCATCACCCTGCAGCCAAAGCTGAAGGCGAGCCAGCTTGTTTCAGCCCCTGCCGGAGAAGTGACAAATGGGGTCTTTCTGCAGTTGGTAGCACAAAGGCTTCAGGTTTTGTAAGCTGTTGAAGATGTGTAAGTTGTGTCGTTGTTCCCCTGTGCCTGAAAAGCTCGTGTAAACTGTGCCTGCAGGTTGTAAGTGTAAAGCAGAGAGAGGTTAAAAAAAAAACCAAACCCCAAACATTTGCCTCAGAGATGTGGTGCTAGAATTAACTGCT
>NW_009745703.1:0-923 GCF_000703405.1 Apaloderma vittatum | reverse complement strand
TATGATTTTAGACATCCAGATAAGATTTACCTGAGTTTTAAACTGACGTTAAGATGTCACGGAATGAGCACTCAACACTCAAGTTAGTTCCCAATTTCTGATGTGATTCTATCAGTCTTGATTGCAAATGTAGGTTGGGACAAGAATATTTAATTTCCACTGATTCCTCTTGAGGGAGTTCTGCCTAAAGGTACCATGTGATTTAATGCTTTTCCCAACTAATTTGCTATTTAATTGTGGGGTAATAAAATGTTTGTTACCTTTGAAATTTCCTATTACAAAAATTGTAGCTGAGCATCATGTAGCCGAGGTAGTATTCATTGTGAGGGCTCTTTGGCGGTACTCTCAAGATAATTTTCAGTAGCTTTTTGATGTTTTATGAAATTTCTTGGTCAAATTTAGCTTGAAGGGGTCATATTCCTTCATAGAGAAGTTGTGGGACAGGGCTGGGTGGAGGCCAAGGCCTGTTGCAGTGTTACATTCTGTCTGAGCACTTCAGTTTCCCCAAAGCCCGTCTGGGGTAGCAGCAGAGACTGTCCTGACCTTCCCCGGGCTCTGCAGTGTCACGGGCATTTGCTGCTCTCTCGCTTTACAGCCTCAACAGCGTTTGTGTAAGAAAGATGAGCCAACTAATTAAAAGCAGAATTTGTAAAAGGTTGAGGCCCAGCCTGCTGTCTGGGCTGAGGTGGTACGTTTGCAATTGCTGATTCACGAGAAAGATTTGAAGCAAGACCAGAGGCATGCCAGATGTCTCCTGTCTGGGAAGAACCTAGAAAGAGCAGATGCTTGCCTACAGGGACTATTTGGGGTTTTTCAGAGTCAGTCCTGTGGCAGGAGATCCAAATGGCTGTCAGCAACACCAGGAAAGCATTTGTTTCCTTGAAATTCAACGAAGGCAAGTGTAGAGTTTTGCACTTGGGAAA
>NW_009745702.1:0-925 GCF_000703405.1 Apaloderma vittatum | reverse complement strand
TTTCAGTGCTTCAGATACTTTATCATGTACTTCTTCATATTGCTCTTCTTCAGTATCTTCAGCATCCACACATTCCAGAGTAACCGAGTTCACTCTTTGACTTTCAAGCTTTGGTTTTTTTGCTGCTGACCAAAAACTATTACCACTTTCAAAGCTACTACCAAAGTTTGACTTTTTCTCCTTAAGATCACAACTATCCGATAGAGGCTGAAGTATCTCTTTTTTCAAATCAGTTATTCCCGAATCTGCATTTCTGTGAAACTTCTCCTGAATCACGCTTTTCCTGTTCCAGCTTTCTTGTGTATCTTGCAAATTATTTAGATTTTGAAAGACAGCTTGTCTTGGTACTGACTTGCAAGATACGTCACTATTCATGATCTTTGGAGACATGGCAGTTATATTTTCTTGCAAGCTTTCATAAGACCCAGCTATAAAAGACACAGGAGTATCAACAGATTCCTCCACCTCTTCACCAAATTCTTTACTTATTTCATCATCACCACAGACATCTCCAGCTCCACACTGATCTTTCCCTTTGTCCTTAGCATTACCAAAACACTCCGATTTCTGATTCATTACCTTAGGTTGTGTTTTATGCTCCTCCAGTATGTCATTAGACTGAGTTTCTTCATCTTCCAGATCTTCCTCCTCCTTTTCATCTTGACTAAGATCTTCATCGTCCTCCTCTTCTTCTCCCTCTTCTTCCTCTTCCTCCTCATCCTCATCGTCACTTTCATCATCATCTTCTCCCTCCTCTAACTCTTCTTCCTCCTGATCGCTTATATCTGAGACATCTTGATTCAGTAATTCTCCACATTCTCCCTTGTTCAGGTTTGCATCTGATGGGGTTTGTCTGGGGCTTTTCTTTGGTGATTTATGACTTTCAATACCAGAACCATGACCATCATCTTAAAGCACAAGAAAA
>NW_009745701.1:0-923 GCF_000703405.1 Apaloderma vittatum | reverse complement strand
TCCCCACCCTGCCGCTCGGCATCCCGCTTTTTTTCCTCAGGTGGATGAACGTGCCTACGTCACCGTGTACAACCCGGTGTTTCGTTTGAGGAAATCTCAAAGTCTGCTTTGCAGTTTGCATTTGCCGTCAGAGGAGAAATAAGACCAGGGGACGGAGCTGGGGGCGGCAGCAAATCTGCCGTGGTGCCTGCGGCTGGCCCGTCGTTTGCCCGGTAGTTGGAGGGTGGCAGTGGAAAGTTCAGTTCAGCAGCAAAGATTTGCTTCAACAGCTCGTTACATTTTTAGAGACTGGAGATGCCTCAAGTGTGGGTTCAGCTCGGGTCACTCTTTGTACCCTTTAATAGCTGCACACACATGCCCACACAAAAAAAGATCATCATCCCCTTAAAATACACGGTCCGGTTTTCAAATGGCATTAATTCCTTTTGTGTAACCCAATACTGTCACGGATTCACCACGTCGGTTGGTTCCCAACCTGGAATTCCTCGTGGCAAATGCCTGGCGGGATGTAAAGTGTTGGAACGAGGAGGGACGTAAAGTGTTGGAACGAGGAGTTTTATTCTGGGACTTGTTCCTATTTTTTCTTTTATGTCCCCAAGAAGATGATATTTGTGAACAGTTCTTAATTCTATTGAATTTATTCTGTTTATTTACTGACAAAATTTGACATTAAGGCTGGCTACTGGCATTTGCTCACAAACAAGGGAGTCGACAGGATCGCCTCGCTGGTTCTGTTTTCAGGACTGCAAAAAACTGATTTTCAGACTGAAGTGCTATAATGCCAGGGGCGGTGTTTGGTTAACAGAACCGCACGACTGATACGTAACCTGAATCTGTGAGTTTTGAATGTGTCCATGGGAAAGAAAGTCATAATGTGCTCTCTCAGGAAAAGGTTAAAATCATCTCTCTCTCTGTCTGGGCTC
>NW_009745700.1:0-925 GCF_000703405.1 Apaloderma vittatum | reverse complement strand
TTTCCAAGAGGAAAGCAGAACCCCGTCCCGCCGCAGGCTCATGGGAGCATGGCACCCCACATCTCTGCAAATGCACCCACTTGGAGAAGCGCTCCTCCAAGAAGCGTTCCTCCAAGTAGGACATTATCACCCAGGCAACAACTTCCACCCTCCAAGACATGCAACAAAGCAGAAGCACTTGGTCAAGCTCCATGGAGCCACCGTTTGCTGCTTCTGTGTGGGACCATTTTCACAGTCACACTTCCAAGTTCCTTTTACCCTTGTGAGAAGAAGGATTGTCTAGAGAGAACCAGTTCTTACTGGGCTGACCCCACAGCTATCCCTGCCTGTGTTTTATACCCACACCAACCCAGACCAACCCGCTCTCAGCCCCGCGTGGCTGCAGAGCAGAAGGGGATACCAAGCTGGAGGAGGTCTGCAGAACCTCACCGGGCAGGGTGGGCATCTGCCAAGGGAACAGTCAGGTTGACTTCAAAAGCATCACAACGCATTTAACTGAGTTGACGGAATGGGAAGAACGAACAAGAAAAACTCGAGGCAAACTGCATTTGATCTGGAAATTATTAATATTTGAGACAATAAAGACAGACCCCCTGAATACTATTTGCATAGAATCCCTCCTCGGAGCCAAACCACACTTTAAAGGACTTCATCTCAAAAGAGCACTGCCGAATTGAAACAGAACTACTACCATGACTAGAGGGCTGTGGTGCCAAAAGATGTCAGATTGAACACGAAACAGAGTTTTCATTCTTTTGTATACTCCATAAATATTAACAACTTGACACCCCATAATGAAAGCAAAATGCACTTAAGCACGGGCAGAAAAACCAAACTAGCCAACCATTCTTCTTTTAGGATTACAATTGGAAATTAGTTGTAGAGGTCAGACTTTCCCAGCATCAGTGTAGGTTGGGATTAACTC
>NW_009745699.1:0-922 GCF_000703405.1 Apaloderma vittatum | reverse complement strand
AAAAAAAAAAAAGTGTAGGGCCTTAACTTCTTCCCCTAGCCCTCTGTCGACTTTCCTTTTAACCTGCTAATAGATGCACACTACCATCGCTTTATAACTCACTTCCTAGAGGAGCAAGCTAACAGCCTCAGTTATACCTACTTACAGAGATACTTTCTGAGATACAACAGTAAAACATTTTAGCAGTATCAACAGCCCCAGAAAGAAAGTGTACCAAATCCCTCAAAGGCAATGACAGCAAGCGAAACAAATCCCTAAGAGGCAACGCTTTAATGCTTTAATGTCATAAGCTGATGCAACAAAGCAGGGCCGCTGAAAGAAGCAACGCTGCTGCCTGTCAGGCTCCCTTACATCTCCCTCCCTCCCTGGCACTGGCACGAGCGCGCATCCAGCCATGTGATGAAAAAGATTGGGAGGGTTTGATCTGGGTCACAATCAACCTTTATTCATTTACTCACTTGGTTTTGGTTGGTTAATTGTAACTCGGATCAATCCCCCGAGCGGCTTCAAGGCTCAGCCATGCAAAGAGCCGTGTCGGCAGAAAAGAAGGCATGGGAGCAAACCAGGAGGGACGGAGGGAAAAAAGAAAGATTACTCCTTTAAGTAGCAGTGTTTGCTTATTCTGGCTTAAAGTTTAAACTGTGAAATGATGGCCCGAAATACTTTTTAAAGTGAAAGTACAAAAAGCAGGAGGGCCAGCTCTTTAGCAAAAGGGTCTGACGGGCCCACAGCCAACATCTTTATCAATTTATGGTTCGGGAAACAAAAAAGGACTCCAGCTTAGGAAGATTTCAATTCCTTTAATCAACAACAATCCTGTTGTTAGTTGATTCATATGCAAAATAAGACTCCTATAACCATGCCTCGTGACTGAACTCCTGCCAATAATGTTTCTTTCCCAGGTGTTCTTAGTGTAAAAAAA
>NW_009745698.1:0-925 GCF_000703405.1 Apaloderma vittatum | reverse complement strand
AATGAAATAATATAAAATAATAAAAAATACGATATGATAAAATAAATAAATTAAATCACCAATCCAGCCCACAAAAAAGATACCGAGAAATGAAACAAAGCTTTGAAAGTGCAGCGCCATGAATACCAAAAGACACCTGGAACAAGTACATCTGCAGAAGCAGAAAGGGTCAAAAATGCAGGAAGGTAGAAACAAGAGAACAGGTTCCACTGAACCAAAAAAGACTGGGCGTTGGGTTAAAATAAAAATCAATGTTGTGCCACTCCGTAGAGTAGTGTTATAAATTCCAGAGAAAGGGGAGCTTTTTCCCCTAGTGATTAAATGCTGCCACCTTCCCAGTGGGTTTCAGTGCATTTGTTTCCAGCCCTGAAGGTCCCAACATTTTGAAGCAGTGATATTTTAACTATCCGTACAGGAAACACGTATTTGTCATATGAACACGTTTTAAAACCTCAGGCAGCGTATCCTGAAATGATATTCTGAGCCGTTAGGGCACAACAAATTGGTTTCTGTTAACTGTACTGTTAGTCGGACGCAGCCAGCGAGGTCACCCGTTCGCTTCGTTTGGCATAGGTGGTATAAAAGATCAGAAGTCCTTTAACAGACAGAGCTATAGAAGATAAGTGTTCAAATAAAATGTTCGGGTATTTCTAAAATTATTTCCCCAAAATAGCTTATTTCCCCAAAACAGCTTATTTCCCAAATCATCTCTTAGGTGTAGCGTGAACGGAATGCAAATTCCTTAGACAGCAGTAACACTGAAAAGAGCATTGGTAAATTTATAACCTACATTTCCCCTTCATTCCTTCCTCTTCAATTGCCACTGGCTCATTAATAGCTTTGGAAAACTTTTATACTTCAGGTGAAATATCACGGTCTAATTTTTGCTCAAAAGTAGTTTTGGAATTTAGGAACAAGAGTAAAA
>NW_009745697.1:0-925 GCF_000703405.1 Apaloderma vittatum | reverse complement strand
TCAATTTTTCTAATGGTACAAAATAATCAGTTGCATTTTGACACTAGTGTAAGTATATTGCCTGAATAATACCTTCCCCTTTGTCCCTGTGCGTCAAGGAAATTAAAGTGCCCTACATAAAGACAGACACGATAGAAGAGCTTGGAGATTCTGATTCCCCAGAATTTGAGACTATCTTCGTTGTGTCAGACTTCCAAGATTCTATCTTTAGCAATCTCTGCAAAGCAGATTGCCGTGTCGTTGGACCTCCAGTCGTACTGCACTGTGCGCAGAAAGGAGAGGTACGTGCTTTCTGTTGAAATGGGCTGAGTAGCTCGCTGGTGCAGCGAGTTCTAAATATTAAGTGTTCAAAATAAAATCTCTTTTGCTTTGTCAATCAATCATAAATATTCTTGGCAAGAGGATTTTAAGAAAAACAAGCTTCTAATGTAGTGTTAGAATGTTGCCTGTAGGGAGAAAGCCCAGGCAGACAGTAGCAAGGCTGCAGCTGCTGAGGTGGTTGTGGGAGTTGTTGACTGACCTGTTGTGCCGTTAAGAAAGGTACAGATGGAGCTCCAGCAGACAAAGGTTGTCATATAGAGGGGGTGGACTGGGGAGGAGGAAAAGGCTGGAGTGCTGCCTGTGGATTGTGGGGATGCTCTAGTTCACGCTGGCAAGTCTGGAGCTGAGGTATAACTGAACATGCAGACTTGGACTAGTGTCTGATGTGTTTTAATCTGGGAAAAAAAGTACTCTATTAAAGATAACATTTAAAACTGTAATGGAAGCAATATGCTTTTGACTAATAAGCTTACTTCCTTTCAGCCTTTGCCTTTCTCCTGTCGTCCGCTGTATTGTGCAAGTATGTTGAACTTGGTACTGTGCTTTACAGGATTCAGAAAGAAAGATGAATTGGTAAGGCTTGGTTGTGGTTTTCTTTTTTTTT
>NW_009745696.1:0-898 GCF_000703405.1 Apaloderma vittatum | reverse complement strand
TTCAAGAGAATATTTTTTTTTGAGCACTTCTTATTCCTGTATTATAAACTGCAGGCCTGGAAGGTATGAAAAATGCTGTGGATATGTCTGACTTCAGCATAGCTGCCTTCGAGTCCCCATGAAGTACTTCAATTGCTGTTTATGGGTGAAATTCCAGTGAAAGAATGTTATTTCAGAAATTTTTGACCACTTAAATTAGCCACACAGTTTGCACTGAGACTAACAGAGGCTAAAGACTAAGTTTGCTATTTAACTTTTAAAATCTTTGTCTGTGCGATCCTATATGTTGATAAATGTTACATGTGGGAACGCAATGATCTGCGCTGTGGGACTTGCACAAAAAAACCTGCTTCCTGCATTTCTCACTGGATTTCTGTATTTGCAATGCAGCAAAACGCTAAATCTGGATGTGTTGCATTCGTGTATAAAGTCTGAATCTTTGGCTTTTAGCGTCTTGTAATTAATATTTTCATGGGTTCTCATTCTCAGCCAAATTTTTGATTTCTCTGGGGAAATGAATCATTGGCAAAAAGAGTCCTGTTAAAATAGTCATTATCTTATTGAAGCACACAAGAGTGGTGGGACACAGGCATGCAAAAGGATAGATAATCCAAGGGAAGGAAAAGCAAAGCTGACTTGAGTAATGCCTGCCTTGCTAGGATACAGTGTACTTTCAAATCTTTAATAAATAAATATCTTTGAAATTATTCTGCTTGTTACAGTTGGGATTTTTTTAAACATCCACTTGCATGTAATCCCTCATTTCAGCCTGAGAGAGATTAGAAAGTCAGTTTTGAATCTTACCGACCTCAAGAATTCTAGCATTCGAACATTTGGGTGGCAATTGTGTGTGAATCTGGCCGGTGCCCTGGAACCCCAAGGGCTGCCCAGTGCTGAG
>NW_009745695.1:0-922 GCF_000703405.1 Apaloderma vittatum | reverse complement strand
TTGATCACAAGAATGAGACGCTTTCAATAATAGTAGGTTACTTTATATTACTTCAGTTATCGTAATACATAATGAATTATTATTGTTTTAATACCAGCTGCTAGAACATGCATTGCAAAGGATAGACTGAATTGTTCTCCCCTCTCCAAAATGTGATATGCCTAATTGTAGGATGTTGTTGAAAACAGACAAGAACAAAAAACATACTGCTATCTTATATGGACAGGTTCCTAGATTTCATGGAGTCAATTTGGACTGTAGTCTTATGCTGAGGGTAAGAATTCACTAGCGAGTCATCCTAGTCAGTCAGAAATTACTCATTCCTATTTCGTTGACAGGAACTTTGCCTTTATTTGTGCGATTGTAGAATGGCTCTAGTTGTTACTTAAACAACTTCTAGTGGAAGAAGGCTTCTATATTATGTTTTTTCTATGTATCTTTTAATGTACCTGCCAAATAGCTTTAGTCAAGGAAGTATTTAGTTTTGTTTTTATGGGAGACTTAGGAATTGAGGGGAAAAACATGTTGTCACAGTTGTAATTAAGCAGGAGAAGGATGTACATCTGAAGAAGTCAAACTCAGTCCATAAAATGTCAAGTTGTTAATTGGCTTTATCAGAATTTGTAGCTGATGTTTTGTATTTCTCATGTAAGAGAAACGAGTCAGGGAGAGTAAACTGAAAAAACAAAACAGCGTCCCTCTTCCTTCATCAAAATGCATCAGAAGACTCTACTCCAAAATAATTCTACTTGTCCTGCTTAGCTTGTTAAAGGCAATGTAACTAACAGCACAGGAAAATGCTTAAGTTTAGTCTTAAGGGGGAGTGCCACAGCGTGTCGGCGTAATCAGTGGAACCAAAGGAGTGTTCGTAAGGGGAGACCTTATTGCTTGCTACAGCTACCTGAAAGGAGGTTGTATTGAG
>NW_009745694.1:0-918 GCF_000703405.1 Apaloderma vittatum | reverse complement strand
GGGTATTGTCAGTGATTCTGCAGGGCAGCCTGTGCTGCCATGACTGGGGTCTCTGGGTGCCGTTGGTTTGGTAATAACACTGTAAGTGCTGGTAGAGATTCTGTCCAGTGACGCTTGGCTTTATGGGTGGATGTTACACAATCGCTTTATTTTTGGTCTAGATAAGATACATGCTGACTGAACAATGTTTTCTACTCTTGATCAGAGGCTTGCACGAAAGTAGGAAGCTTCTGTGCGAATTAGAAATTGTTATCCCTTTGGAACACAACCATTTTTGTTCTTACTCTTCCTAAAATGTGCCCCCCTGCCCATCCCCTGGCCCCAGCTTTTCTAACTGCATTTCTCACTTCTTGATTTCATATAGTGCAAGGCCTGCAGTGACAGTACAGAGATTTGAGTCGTCTCCAGCTTCCAGATTTCCCCCTGAGAGGTTAAACAGTATACAGGGAATTTGTCTGAAATGGTACCTGAAAGGTTATTTAGGAACTCAGGAAGATAATATTGCACAGGTTTTTGTATTTGGAAGGGTTTGGGACCCTTGCGTTGGTTGTGGTTTTTTGCAACTAAAGATCAAGCCTTTTTGAAGAAGAGCGTAGATTCTTCAGTCTCAATGCCATGTTCCAGTAAGTCACCCAACTAGGCAACCTCACCAGTGTAGCAGTCTTGGTTCTGGAGGTGGTGTCAAAGTGTTTCCAGGCATCAGAGCCTAAAGTTCTGAGGTCATTTGGCTTTGGTGGGGCTAAACCATTGGCTTGTGTTGCAGAAAATGACTGCTCTTACTCCATAATCTTACTGGAATTTGTTACAGTTTATGGGGTTTTGGGTTTGTGGGGTTTTTTTTTCTTCAGCCTTATCAGTGCTCCATGTTGTCACTGGTTTTGACACCAAATAAGAATATTATAAACTTCACCAGTAGTG
>NW_009745693.1:0-909 GCF_000703405.1 Apaloderma vittatum | reverse complement strand
AATAGGAAATATCCACTTGTAGAGCTGGAGCATTGGAGATGGGCAAAAACAAAGGACGGAAGCAGGGTCATGGTGTGCTCGTGCTCCTGAGGAATCTCGCAGATGGCTGTGCTGGATTTGGCTGACATGCTCAAGGTTGTGTTCATCAAAATTCAGGTCAGGAGATAATTTTCCTCTGTGACTGATAGAGAATAGTTTTTTTTTGGTATTTTGATAGTTATTTTTTGCTGGTCTGTTTGTTTGGCTTTCTGCATCTGGGTTTAAGATGCTGGAAGAGAAAAAGGCTCCCTTTTCCTAGTGGACACAACTGCTTTGTGGTCTTTCAGTTTCTCTTCCTGGGCGCGTGGCCTAGTGTTGATGATTGTGTGCTCCCTGGGTATCTGTTACATGATGCCCTGAGGCTGTAGCAACTGCAATCATGGTTGGGTTTTCCTGACCTACCTTTCTCACAATTTTTTTCCCTGTGGATGATGCACTGTACATATGAAACAAAGGAAGCCTGAAATCCAGGTCTCTGAGCATCCTCAAACACAAAAAGAAGAGCAAACCTGAGGATGCTTGTTATTTCTCTCTGGCATTGCCCCGCTCATCACCATGGGACAGCTTAGACTCCAGTCCAACAACTTGCTTTGCTTAAAACAGCTTTTTCCAAATGTCAAGACAAGTGGCCACTTGCTTCACATTTGGGCTCCAATGCCTGGTGTCCTGAAGGCTTTCAAAATTTCTGAAGTTGTTCCACGTCCCTTCAGAGTTTGACAGTTGTATTAATGTAATAATCCCCACCAGCTCGACTGTCACCAGCCAGAACTTGATTGGGTTAGTTAACAGCTCGAGCAGAGTGAAAGGCCAGAGCTCTGAAATCAGTTAATGGCAGTCAGGATCAAATTGAAAAGTAATATTATTGCTTCC
>NW_009745692.1:0-918 GCF_000703405.1 Apaloderma vittatum | reverse complement strand
ATTTGTAACTGTTTGCTAATGAAACCAAACGAGTGCATTCCTCACGTTCTTAAAATCTCCAGAAATACCTTCCACTCTCCCAAACACCCCAAAACAGGAGGTTTTGCCACCTGGATGAGTTCTGGACATGCTCAGAGCATCACCTGAAATGTTTCCTCTGCATTTCACTACATCACTGAGCCCTCCTGTGGAATTAAACTTAATAAAAGCAGTTTGCTAAAACCCCACAAGGGTGGAGTGCACCAAGAGAGGTTTCTTCCTGATGACCTCTTGTGGCACAGATATCTTGGCCCTCTAAGTGCACTCCCCACTGTTCTCTGCAGCAAACTGCAGCACCAGGTTCAGGGGAGGCTTGGAGTGAAGGTCACCCATCAGGAGTCAGTCCTCCCACAGACCCTGAAAATTTTGTATTTTCTATCACTTTCCTGACTCCTCAAAGAGAAAGCTCAGTATTTCTATTCCACCTATTAGCAGCCATTTAATAAGTATTAGTAATTACTGGATGGTATAAATTTTAATAATAATTATTATAATTCTTAACGTGGCCATTAATCAATTCATTATTATTGAGATAATAATTACTCAAAGATTTATAACTCTAGTTAATGCTTTTTAATTAATTTAATTGGGTGAGGTGAGGAAGTGAAACGAAAATACGCTGCATTGTTGGCATTTCTCAAGTGGGACTTTTCTGCACAACTTGAGTTTTTGGCCACGCGTTGCTGGACGTGTCCCAGACTGGCAAATGTACGTAGCCTCCAAGTCCCCTTGAGGGCAGGGCGCTGCTGCTCTCTTTAGCAGGTGAACCTGGCAGTGCTGGGTTAACAGTTGGACTTAGTGGTCTTAGAGCTCTTTTCCAACCAAAATGATGCTGTGATTCTTATTCCGGGATGCTACAGTGGGGTTGTGGAGCTGAGC
>NW_009745691.1:0-919 GCF_000703405.1 Apaloderma vittatum | reverse complement strand
GAGCAAATGGTGCCACGATTTGAAGGAACTGCTGCAAATGGTCATTGACCGTTACAGCCTCCTCACCTCTGGACAGCAGAGCACTCACACCCACGGGCTGCCTATTCCTCCCGCTGCAGATCACCAATATGCAGAAAAGCACGCACCTCCTAGCTCAAAAAAGCTTCTAATGGGGAACAACCCATCAGATATTCATTAGTATGGTTTCATCTCCACATCAAACAATGCAAAAGCTCATTAAGTCATTCAAACGCTCCTGTGATCCTTCCCGTACCAGTGGCTGAGCACCCTCTTGCATCCACACACAGACCCTGGATGCTCACACACCACTCAGTCCCCAGGGGCAGGGATGCACAGCTGTGCAAGGGCAAAACTAAGTTTTGAAAGCCAGGATCTCCCCGTGGGGTATCAGCAGATTGAATGTGCAAACCCGCACTCTGTATCTACCTAGATGTGCACCATTCCATGGCATTTTATCTCGAAATGCACTACCTACCATGCACAATTTTCAGTTCACTTTACACAAGCGACAGGGTATTATCAGGCCAACATTAATGATTACCAACCACCTGAAAACCTTCTAGTTTATTCTGAATGCAAAAAACCCCATGACGGCGCTAGATGAGGATCCTCTGTATAACTGTGTCAGTGACGTACAGCGACGATCACAAGAAGAGAGAAATTACGGGTACCTGATGCTGTCGAGGTAGATGCCTGGTCATCCTCTGGCTGAACTGTCTGTCGAATAATTCTGTCAATCTCCAAGATATCCATCCACTGGCTCAACTCGTTCTTCAGTTCTGCCAGTCGCTGCTGGGTAGCAATCTTCTCCCTTGCCAGCCGCTCCATCTCATGTTCATATTCTTTCTCCTTCCTCTTTAAAGTCTAAAGACAAAGGGAAGAAAAAGAAACATAAGGA
>NW_009745690.1:0-920 GCF_000703405.1 Apaloderma vittatum | reverse complement strand
AAATGCACCTTCTGACCAAAGGCAGGGAGTTTCCTCACAGGTTTTTCCCCCCAGCTCTTTCCCAGCAGGTTGCCCCAAGGCCACAGGGCTGCACCACACCAGGACCAGCCATGAGCGCTGTAAGCCAAGTCCTGGGGCAGGGAGAGGCTGTGCTCCCAGCTTTGGCCAACACACAGCCTGAGAGGAACAGCCAGTCAGGTAAGTGAGATTTATTTTTTTTTCCTTGGAGTTATTACATAATTGTTATAGCAATTTTCCTAAAAAGAAATGCTGTGAGTAGATACACAAGAGCTTCTGGGGTCAAATAGGAATGGCAAGACAGACAAAGTGAGAAATCAATGAGAAGAAACACTTGATGCTTTGTTTTGAAACCAGGCTCTTCTTTTTATCAGACTAATTAATCTTTACCATTTCTACAGATTTTCACAGATACAAAATCAGGATGTTACATGGAAGAGAGATACTACTCAATGCTCTAGCTGAAAGGGAATCTTTGGTGATGGAAGGAAAGTCCACTTCATGGGTCAGGAGACCCAAAATCATAGTAGCCTAATGGCTGTGTTGTTGAAGGAGCTTCTTTTCTTTTAATGTTATAACACTAAAATATATTCAGTAGTAAAAATCTAGTTATTTTAGATACATATTCACAATATTAAAATGTATATGTTGTTGCCCAGGTGGCACTGACCCAGCAGGAAATAAGACAAATACATTTCAAAAAAGTCTGTCATTCATACATTGTCATATACCAAACAATGTCTCCATGATTTCTTTATGGCCTATTCCAGCAGGACTTATGAGATAAGTAAAATAATCTTTTCTGGAGCAAATGTTGTGAAGAAAGTTAAACACAAATATAATGTCCTGCACTTGAGATATTTTTATTACCTGGTATTTGCATTTAGAGGTCCCTTAGTGTA
>NW_009745689.1:0-891 GCF_000703405.1 Apaloderma vittatum | reverse complement strand
TGGCAGCTCCGGGATGCTTGGTGGGAATTGTTGGAAAAGTTCGCGTTTCCTAAAAGGCGAGCAAGGTAAAAGGTTTAATGAAACACTTGAAATACGTACAGCCTTTGTTGTGAGTAAGTTCCAGAATGAACTGGCCTCAGCAGTAACAATTCAGGAAAATCACCCTATGAAACATTCTTCAGGAACTTTATTTATTACACCAACAGTTTTATGGGCTGTTGAAGGACAGACTTTTTTCAGTTTATAGCGTACTTCTCTACTGAGGGTGGGAAACCAGTAGTACTCTATAATAAATCCTTTCTACACGTATGTGTGGCGATTTTATTCTCATTTCAGCTTTATATTAAGGACACGGTGCCTGACTTTGATGAAAAACACAAGGAGTACTTAATATCCCTTCAGCAGAGAAACCGGTGAGATACATGTTTGTTACCACATTGAGTGTGTAATATCTGTTGTGCACCCGTCCAACGGAGTAGCTAATTACCAGCACTTGGGAATATTAGTTTAAAATCTTGGGGTTTTAAACTTGGGGTGCAAAGTCTGACTTGCTGTGTCTTAAAATGGTTGGATTATGCTCTTTTGTTCCCTTTGTCAGCTAAGTGCATCAAAGTTCTTGTTTCTAGGGGAGATCACACTATGTCTTCACCATGCTCTGAAGTAGAAATAAGTTTATTAATAAAATAGTTATCGTTTCCATGGCTCACAGGGAAGCTTTTTATAGAGCAAGAGGTTTTAGATTCAGGAATAACTGGCAGCTTATGCTGTGTGAGGATGTTGTTACGAGGCAAGGTTTTTACATTGTCAGTTCAGATAATTGCATGCAAAAGTTGCTGAAGTTAAATGTGCAAAGTGAGGTTCTGCTGAGGTGGGAGATAGGCACATCTAGGG
>NW_009745688.1:0-913 GCF_000703405.1 Apaloderma vittatum | reverse complement strand
CCACATTGCAGAGATTGACGTCTGAAGCATGATCATGCCTCTCTTCACCAGTACACTTCTCCTCTGCTTAGAAATAATCGACTACAGATACTGCCAGGAAAATGCCTCATCTTCACTGATATTCAACCTCCCCTCTAAGCTGACGCTATTATTATAAAATGAAGAACTGCAAAAACTCCTTGTCCTCGTGTCTCTGGTTTTCTCCAGCAATGCTCAGTCGAGTTTTCCTTCTCCCATTACACGGTATTCTATCAAAGAAAGTGAAGCATTCCCTTGGAAACATCCTCGACAGCCGGGTGGAAATGGTAAGCAGAGATGTCACTGTGGCACAAAAAAGAGCTCCGGAAGAATAGGCAGTCGGCCTACCTGAAGGTTAAAGTAGCTCCCACCGAAAACCTGCTTTGAATACTCCCCAGCAGAGCATGATGCAGGAGAGACATTTACACACACTGTGTGCCTGCGTACCCAAGTGTGAAAAAATCCAGCCTCTGAAAACCGCACAGGCTGGATGAAACCAATTTAAATACACCATTAACAGAAATCTACACAAAAGCCAATCCACTCTCTCCTATCACGAGTGTCCTATAGGAAGGCCAGAATGATGCCATTGAGAAAAAATGAGACATTCACATATAAACCAAAAAATGATGCGACAGCAGTACTGAATGATTAAAGATCGGAGTAAAGCATGTTTTGTGAGCTGTGTTAATCGCTGCTAGATAAAATTTGGGTGTAGTCACATCACATAATATACGATATTTTTACAGACTGTATCCGTTTATTGTACGTCTTTCACACTGTTGATACCACCACCTTACATTTTTCTCTTGCATCGTGTTCCATTAGGAAGAAAACCCTGAAGGAATCTCCATATTTTACGATCACATTGCCTGTGTCTGAGCAGGGTTATGTG
>NW_009745687.1:0-922 GCF_000703405.1 Apaloderma vittatum | reverse complement strand
TAGACACAACCAGAAGAAGCCAAGCAAACTTTTTGCTAGTAGTTTCTTGTGTCTGTGTGAAGCGGTGATTCCTATATCTCACTCCAAGATCAGTAAGAGACAAGAACATGGGGTAGAAATCTATCTCCAGAGCTTGCAGGACCTACCCCTGGCCATGCTGAGCTGGTAATGTCCCAAGCCCAGCGTGTCCCCTGAGAGTCATTGATCTGCCTCAGTGATGCAAAAGCAAGCTCTCTGCCCCAGTAGTCACCTTTGAGATGCATGCCATAGCTAAAACTTAAATGTTTATTATCTAACAAATATTCATGCTTTTCAACCATGGTTATTCAGGGTTTCACAAAGTAGGGTATAAAAGGGATTACTGAGTGAAGCATGTTGCATAAGCTTGCATTTAATCGCAGTTTATTTCAGTCCAACCCACTCTCTGTGACACTGTGAAGATTAATTTTTACTACTGAAAATATAGGCTTGAATGTATTCACTTATAAGCAATTTCTAGGGGGCAATAAGTTCCTGCACATTAGCTATTCTTTGGCAACTGCCTGTTTGTAAACTTTCATTGAAAATATGAGGTAGCTTGTTATTTTCTCATTAAGGGGTAAACTACTTCAGCTTATTTTCTGATTGCCAGAGGATTGCACATTTATTGCTACCAGCCTGCAGTAACATCCTGGCTTATAACTTCCTACTGTGTCTTCAGTCTTCATAAACATTTTGATCCTCAGAACACATGCTCTGCTATAATCTAATAGTATAGGGACACCTTTCTTGAAAGAAAAAATGGACTATCTCCTTTTTTTTTTCTTCCTACTTGAAAATAAAGCTCTCTAAAGCTCTTTCTCTGTGCTCACTTAGAAGTAGTGGGCATGAGATCTACAGTCATCCTGGCAATAATTTTATTTATGGCTTGATGCAGAGAGGG
>NW_009745686.1:0-908 GCF_000703405.1 Apaloderma vittatum | reverse complement strand
TAACTTTTCCAAATAATTTTATTTAGGCTTTGAACATAGAGGAAATTAAGATCTGTGCTACATTTTTGTTGGTCCTTCTTATGCCAGATCTCTTTCTAAGAATTAATGCTGATGACAATGACACTGAGCTGGCAGTTCTTCAAGTCTAACATTCATTAACTGAGCCATGAATTTTAGCTGAATGGGAGTGCAGGGCATGCCTTCGTCCCGTACATTTACACACCCACACCACCCCCAAGTACCGTGCTTCTCCCAAGCATCCTGACTCCACTAATACCCTCGTACGGACCACACCTGATGACAAGCTCTTCCTCTACTCTCCAGTCTACTTAGAAGCATCTGAACACTCATCAAGCCCCAACCTCAACTACACAGTAAGCGCTTCCACATCGGTAAGAACCGATCACCAGCAGCCACCTGGGCAGTCACTCACCAAGGCTCACAGACAGTCACAAAGTGACAAGTCATTGCCATGTATCACTGGGAAGTACTTCACAAACAGGTACCAGTACACACTGAACAGCTTAGAAAGCTATGGCCTACGCAGTTCAGTCATATTTATTTAAAAAACATCAAGAGACAACAAGAACTAAAAGAGCTTGCAGTTCTAGCTGCAATCAAGAAAAATAACCTGCAGAATTTGCCAGACACTTGGAAGCCCTTTAGGTGTTTCAGTTAGAAAACAAAACTGCTATTAAAAAAACCAACTCCAGCAAAAGCTATTTAGCTACCTAAACATGCCACCCTAAATACCAATAAATAAAAATCCTCTAATGTCAACAAACATTAAGCAATGACGCAGAGCAATCCGTTTTGAACTTACCATATGAGAGATTTCCCAAGAATACGGATCGTTTATTGTCATGCTAAAGGAAATGAGATACAAGACAGTAAGCTATTTGTTACAG
>NW_009745685.1:0-913 GCF_000703405.1 Apaloderma vittatum | reverse complement strand
GGCATAGACATGTCCCTCTCTCCATCCCAAGTGCAGGTCTTCTAAAAGAGGTAATGAAATCCTATTCTAGTAGGACTTGGCTCTAGACAGTAAGATGTTAGAATGAACTGTAAGTTCCAACCTTCTTGACAGAGAATGAGAAGCAAAGGCAGTTGTTTTTGTATTGAGTTTAAAAGGCTCAGTAAATTCAGTTATAATAGCAATAAATGGCTTCATAAACAAGTTGTATATCTTTTTGCCCATAAACAAGGTTGCAAGAACAGTTGCATCATGGGTACTCTAAGTATTTGTAGGTCTCAGGTTCTTTAGTCAAAGACCATTTCCCTCTATATGCTTCTTTAGAAGTATTAGCATTAGTACTACAGAAGTAGCACTTCAGACTGTGCTGACATCACCCAAGTTAAGAAGTAACATTCCTCCCACCCCTAGTGGGAACGTGGCCATAAGGAGGAGAACCCACACAGGTTACTCAGGATTTTAAATTTAGTAGGTTTTGTTGGAATGCCGTGACAAACCAGTCTATTCCAAAAACTAATAAGTGTTATACTGAAGACAAACCAGAAAACTTCAAATCAAATGCTGCCACTCCAGCGTCTAACAGTGAATAAAGAGCTGTAAATACCACAGTGCCTCCCACAGAGTCATCCTTTTTGTATACCTTCTGTAATACTGTGAAAAAAACATGAGTCTTTTTTCTGGAAACTACTTTGTATGAGTAGATTCCACCTGAAAACACTGTAAATGTGTATAACCTCTGCATGTCCAAATATGCCTATGGACAATCACACAAAGGAGAGAAGCCTGCAGCAATCATAGCTTTGCTGTCTGAGGTCTCCTAAGATTTTACGCTGCACCATACTTCCCTTTAAAACACACCAAATAAACATGCCTTACAGAGTGCACTGTAAGAAAA
>NW_009745684.1:0-921 GCF_000703405.1 Apaloderma vittatum | reverse complement strand
TTGGATGCCTGAATTTAGCCTGTATGAATCACCCTATGATATATCTCTTGACAGATAAATCACACATTTTGTAATATGTGAAAATGGCAAATCCTGGGACTAGAAGCTGACCTGGGACTCAAGGCATCCAGTCAGTCTTGTATTACAGGGCCAGAAGGGTCTTCCAGACACCGTAGAATCTATCCCCTCACTTATTTGCCTGTAGCCCGGTGTTCTGTTTCAGAGACACTCACTTGCCCTGGCTGCAGGGCCTCCCAAGGCCATCTGTTCCAGTCCTCACCATATATTTCATGAAAACCTTTTTTCAGCAGGCAATCCAAATCTCCTTGGCTGCAGTATAAAGCCTAAATGTCCTTGTTCTATCCATCGCAGATAACAAGGACAGATTACTCCCTTCCCCCTTTTAAGTGTTTTTAAGCTGTCTCCTCTCCCCTTAGCCCCACTCTGTCTTAAGTACGTGCTCTTCCACAGGCTCCTTATGCTGCTGCTCCCTGACAGGCAGGACATCCCTGTGCCTCCCTTCCTCAGAGGGACAAACACATTTACAAAATTATGAGTTCCAGGTACTACTGTAGGCAGTATGAGTTTTTTCAAGAAACTTCAAAGCAATGAATAGCATTGCCAACTGCAAATCTAGCTCAAGCATTGGAAAAGAAGAGCGTTTCCGACACAACGAATGCAAGCGCTCTTCTGCATCACCCCAGAGTCATCACAGACAGCCTCGTGGTGCTGCTGAGTGATGGTGGCAGTGTCCCACCACCCTCAGCTAAAGTCAGGAGGCCAGAAAATGAAACTAATAGGAAATTTCTGCAGGAATATGCCACTTGATTGGGCATATTCTATTGATTCTTAGCTGCTACCGATTCTTAGCAGCAGGCGTGCTCATGCACGAAGCTCGACTGGCTGCAGAGTGGCCACCAA
>NW_009745683.1:0-917 GCF_000703405.1 Apaloderma vittatum | reverse complement strand
CACTTCTGCACAGTTCAGTGCTACATCTGTGCCCATTTCATCCCCTCAGTTAAATTCTAAGCAAAAAAAGAAATAGATTGAAATAGTGCATTCCAAGTATCACTCACATTGCTTTGCTCGTAAGCTGAATGGCCTTTTTCTCTAACCAAAAAGACCAGAAACGGCCTCCTTTTCCAACTGGAGGTCATTTTTTTTTTTTTTGAAGTCTGGCTTTTAGAATTCTCTATGGCAGCAGAGAGGGAAAAACCACCCACAACACAGTCTATATTGATGCTCTGCTTGCAGATTGTCCTCCATCGCGATGGGCACAATGCACCTCCCAATGCATGCTTGCCCCGGAATCATCCATTTTTATCACTTTCGGTTATTGTTTCCTTCCTTCGCCACAAATATTTCCCACAGTGCCACTGTTTTCTCTTGGCCTCCTTACTCATCCAAGCTAATAGTTAGGGGCACACTGGGCATTTTGTTATGCCTTTTTTTTATGTTCTGGTAGGCATGAAAACACTCAGTAGGGATTCCATTATGTTTTAGCACTTGGTGTTGAAGGGTGAAATAACTTCACAGCCTGTCAGAGGAGTGATGCATCATGAATAGTTCCTTCTTTATTCTACATATTTTTATTTAGATATTCTTAACCATGTTTTGTAACAAGCTGCTTTCACTGTACTAGACTGTCTGGAGGAGGAGGATCTGTTTTAACTTTCAAACAACCGTGAAAGATTGGAGAGAAGCAACAAACAAGAACATCTCTGTATTAAGTTATCAAACTTTTTCCAGGGATCTGATGCTGGAGAGCCAAATGTTAGCAAAGACTTTTTACGTTTTAGTGTTTTACTGCCTTTGTTTTCAGAAATGTGCATTGTTTCCACCTGGGTATTAATTTAATCTCAAAATTTGGCAACTTTTCTGTGATT
>NW_009745682.1:0-918 GCF_000703405.1 Apaloderma vittatum | reverse complement strand
CTGTGAGCCGCAAAAGGTTGCACGTGTTGCTGAGATACAGGTATTTACTCCTTCTAGCGATTTCGTGGCTGATTTCAACAGGAGGATTGGGTCCCATCTCACCACCAGAGACCTGAGGAAAAAAAGGGACTGAGAATTTATGGATTGGATATTGTTGTGCTCTGAAAGGCAGAGATTTACTGAGTGAACCATAAATTCTCTGTGAGATTCCTTTGATGAAATGCAAACACCAAGATGTTTCACCTTATCCAACCGAAATAATTCCGTGAAAGCTGAAAAGAAACGGGCCCTTTCGACGCCCTGCTGATACAGGTCGCATAAATGATGCGGTCCCGGTGCTTATGTGTTTTTGCAGATGGAGCTTAAAAAGGGCAGAGAACTAAAACGAAGACACTGAAGGTCAGGTGAGATAAACCTTCCCCAACACCTCGGCGCTCTTCAATTCTGTCAGCTATGGGCCCTCAGCTCCAGACCAGAGTAATTGCGTTGGGCAGGATGTTAGGAGGACATAGTCATTGTGTCATGAGTCTCCCGCTCATCTTTGTCGTCTGCTGACTCTTCAAAAGCCCTCTGGAATGCCAGCCTCAGGGCGAGCTTGATTCTCCGGTCCTTGTAGCTCCCCACAAGGAAGTAGATGATGGGGTTGAGGCTGCTGTTCACGCAGGACAGCACGAAGCCGATCTCCGGGGAGTAGAGGAATTTGTAGCCCAGGAAGTCGAAGAGGATGAGGACACTCAGAGGCACAGCGAAAATGATGAAGAAGAGGATGGTGAGCATGATGACGGTGAAGAGCCTGCCCGTTTGGAAGCGTTGGGAGCTGCACTTGACTCGAAGGAAGAGGGTCAGGCTGAAGAGCAGCATGAGGGGCGTGCAGAAGAGGAAGTCCAAGGTTCCGATGGTGATGAGCACGAGCCGGCA
>NW_009745681.1:0-910 GCF_000703405.1 Apaloderma vittatum | reverse complement strand
AGGTTATTTACTCCTACCCATGGCACTGAGGAAAGAACACCCGACAGATATTTTGTAACCTGGTTTTGCAAACAGCCACTCGTGGACACACCACAGCCCCGCTTGCCAGCCTCTTGGCTCCAAAATTTGAAACACTGCCCATTGCAAACCATTCCTGTCGAAAACAAAGTTTGCAATTTTTTTTCCAGGTTGCTATGTTCAAATATTATTGCAGCAGGGAGCTGAAATCTCATTTCATCGCATCTCCTCAAGCCTTACCCTGAGCACCCACCTGGGCTTGAGCACGACGCAGACAAAATCCCACACAGCCACGAGGGGTATGGGTGGCACCGTGCTTTGCTCTGGAAACAAGATGCCTTTTAAGGGGGCTTTTAGCCCAAAACTATTTAATCCAACGGTGTTAACCGTGCTCGTGTGAAGTCCACAGTGGCTGGACAAGCTCTCACCGCGGTGACCTCAGAGGATTCACCAAAGTCCTTCCAGCTCTCTACCAGTTGTGTGAGGGAAAAATCTGCCCTAGGAGGAAAATGAGAGCTGCCGGTGTTTTACAAGTCAAACCGCGTGAACTTTATTTCAGATTAATCTGATGCACGATTTAGGCAAAGTCTGATCATTTTATAGGAGGAAAGAATGACTAAGATATAACTGCAAGAAATGTTTAAACAAAAATTCAATTCAAACCGAATGGATTCGGTGTTTTAATTTCACAGGTACCAACAATGTCCAGGACCCCAGGACCACTAGCACCTGTCTGAAAAGAAAATTATGATTTTTGAAAGATTTAAGTGAATAATCACTTCAGTTTTCACTGGACAAAGTCACAGAGAAGCTAACGTCTTCCAAAGCAATAAATGAATTTGATTTCAGAGCAGACTAAAGAAGATGAAGATAAACCACCCGAAGCCTCAAC
>NW_009745680.1:0-914 GCF_000703405.1 Apaloderma vittatum | reverse complement strand
AGGTCCCTTCCAACCCCAAACATTCTATAATCCTGTGATTCTAAGTCATAACTCAGTTCTTCCACCACTGATAAGGAGAGGTGTTCATTAGGCCGCCTGTCAATTGTCTTTTTCCTACTTTACCATTGAAGCTGGTATTTCCCCTAAAGCCAAGTTCTCAGTTATTATAAGAAATACAGATTCTATGCTTAATGTCATATTTAGGCCTACCTCATCCACATACTCTATAATGAAACACTGAAAAATGGCCATGAAAAAAGTTACCAGAAATGTGAGATATGCACATAGATCAGCACCTTTTCTTGGTACTGATCCTTCTTACACGACTCTTTCTCTTTTCCTACTTTAGCAAAACTATTTCAGACATTTGGGCTGCAAATGCCTCAAGAGAGTTTTTGGTTTTAATTCTGTATCCATCCAGTACCTAGCAAAAGACAGTACCTCTAATTTACTGTAGTCTATTTGACTGCCACACTGCTAATTACTAAAACGAGCGGAAGAAGGAAAGAATACATTAGACAAATGTATCAAAAATAACCAAGGCAGAAATGACAAAGATAATTTATTCTGCCTTATGGCAGAAGAATAGAACAGCAGACCTTAAAAATCTTTTCTGCAACATCTTCCTTGCTACAAAAAAGAGCTCTCCTTTTATAGAGCTGCTTCCATACAGTGGATATGCCATATATGGGACTTATTTCCATGGGTCCCAGAATCAGAAGGTTGTTCTTAGACTTAAAGACGCCAGTCCAATGCTACTGTCTGCAATGAAACAGAATTCCAAAATTTAAGCATTCTAATGTTCAAGCTTAAGCCCACTCTTGAGCATCATGAGAACTACCCATGCTTTTTAAGTGAATTCCTGGATGAATAAAGTATTATTTTAAACACAGCATACAAATATATATATATAT
>NW_009745679.1:0-912 GCF_000703405.1 Apaloderma vittatum | reverse complement strand
AAGTTATTTAGAACAAAAGACCGTTCCTACCTCCATTTTTTCTTTCAGTTCCTTAAACATGGATGATATCACACACTCTTCCTCCACCGTATGAAGTTCTCTTCGGGTGGGCCAAATATCTCGCAAGTAAATGCTTTTGCCACCAAAGCCAGTGCCTGAATAAGATTACAAACAGAGGAGTAACTTTGAGGAATAAAATATTAAAGTTCATATTAATATTAGAAGACATCTATACATTCAGGTCTTCAGAGATGGTACCACATACGCAAAGACTTTATTCACTTAAGTGGATGCTCTGCTTTAACTACGAGCAACCCCAAATACGTGACTGTGCTTTCTCTTCAGTTTGTACGCTGAAATGTAAACAAATGCATGAAACCTCTTTTACGAATTAGATGCAGAAAGAGGAGGCATAAGGAAACACTTACCCAAAGGCTCGGTTTCAAAGTCTATTCTAACAGTGCCTGCAATAGCATAAGCAACTACTAGTGGTGGAGAAGCAAGGTAGTTGGCACGGACACAGTCACAGAGACGTCCCTCAAAGTTCTTTGTTCCAGACAGTACTCCGCAGGCAATTATATCACCCTGAAAGACAGACCCAGATAGATTTTTCTAGGACTTTGTGTTACTTTTTGTTGACTAAGGCAGAAGTGCTTTCAGCATTCAGCTCAAGTATTTACTCTGACCCTTCAACTGAAGGGCCTTTTGCCCTCTCCCAGTACCCTTCCTCCTTCTCACACTTGACCTTCTGATGTGGTCTCCAGTCACATCAGTAAACTCTCCTGCCTTTTATTTCTTGTAGTTTTCCTCTGCTTCACAGGAGAAAAATGCTGCATCTGTTTAGCTATTTAGCTGCTGGTTAAACATCGCTCAAGCACATAGCTCCTTAAAACCCTCCATTTGCGATACAAA
>NW_009745678.1:0-898 GCF_000703405.1 Apaloderma vittatum | reverse complement strand
TTGAAAGAGCTTCCAGTTCTGAGGCCAGCTTTGAAAGATGTTGCTTTGTTTCAGTGTCACCTGAAGATCCAGGTTGCTGGCATGAGGACATCAGAGAAGCGGCCGAACTGCAGTCGCTGTGTCAGAGTGAAATATGTTAAAACTGCCTTTTTAGCAACACCTTCAGAACCTCCAGCTGCTTTGTGTTGTCAGAGGACTGTAGGATGTGGTCAGTGCCCCTGAGGTGGGCCCCTGGCTTTAGTTTCTCATGTGCTATTGGGTGGCAAAAAGCAACCACGCTGCAGGATTTCCCGTTGACTTGAACACTTTTTCGTTGTGCTGCGCTATTCTCGCGTGTGGTACGACTGGTCGGCAGAACTAGATGTGCCTCTGACAAATGCAGTTTTCCCATGGAGTGAAATTCAAATGTGTCTCAAACCTGAGCCTCACGAGCTGTTTGTTTTATGTTCGCAGCATGGAGCGTTACGATCCAAGCAAAAACTCCTGGGAGACGGTCGCTTCGATGGCTGATAAACGAATAAACTTTGGTGTCGGCGTCATGCTGGGCTTCATTTTTGTAGTAGGTGGACACAACGGTGTGTCTCACTTATCGAGCATCGAGAGATACGATCCTCATCAGAATCAGTGGACTGTGTGTCGACCCATGAAGGAACCCAGGACAGGTAGGGACATGCAAAGCTCTCGGCTGTTGAATTGGAAAACCTTTCAGAAATAAACTGCTCTTTGACTTGATAGAAGCTGCAATAAAGTTTCAGTGACTTGTCTACACAGAGTTGCACTTCATGAATTGGACCAAAGATCACTTAATCATCTTGGTGAAAGAATTAGTATTTATTTCTCTATTTTTAATTACAGCCCAGGTTATTAATGCTGAGTGTAACAAAACCAGTATGAAGTA
>NW_009745677.1:0-917 GCF_000703405.1 Apaloderma vittatum | reverse complement strand
TTGGGCTCCGCAGCACACAAGAGCAGTGTGTTTCTACAGCAGCTGTCACAAAGCTCAAATGGTGCCCAAGAAGCAGCGTTAAGTCATGTCTTCAGGCAGGGACAAAGGCTCAGATTTGATTTTTCCTCAAGGTGTGTCTCTAACGAGGCTGCCCAAAACGCTTCAAGAGCTGTCTGGTTTTCTCTGTTGAGTTCTCGTGTTCCAAAACTCATCCTGAGGAACTCGGCTGTAGGCTTTGCCCATTCGTGGTCCCTCTTGGACTTGGCATGCAGGGGTCCTGTCAAGCTGGGGGAGAGGATGAGGCCGAGGAGGCCACAGAAAGCAGGAATCTGGTTGGGTGTAAAGAGCACTCTGAAAAAAAAGAAATTGAAAAAAAACCTCAAGCAAATATTAGAGATGGGTTTCCAAGAGTCCTCATGCCTGTCACCCAGGGGGTGGCACTCTCCCCTCGTGCTGCAGCACGGGACGCAGCTGCTGGTGTCCTCTACCCTGGAAAAATGCCTGGAAAATGCTGCTTCTTCCTCGGCTGCAGGTCACAGCCCCACCACGAGCCTTCAGCCTCCAAGCCCTGGGTTTGCACTCCCTGCAAAATGCACAGGCGGCATTGGAAAGGTCTCAGCAGCACCTCAGGCCGAGTCCACCCCGGACGGGGAGGAAGCACATGCTGGGCTTTAGGACGATGTGAAGGGCTCTAAAAACCAGGTTATAAATCCAGGGCTGCAGGAGCAAACCACTCTAGCGAGAGACCCTTGTGCTCATAAACAAGACCCGAGCAACGATTTATATTCCTACAGCTCGTCTGTGTTTATTCACCTGTTAGTTGGTCTGACCCACCTCACTGACAAACCTCGTGAACTTGGGAGAGTTGCAAAGCAGAGAAACTTGCTCCTGCTTTTTTCAGATGTGTGAGTCTTCTC
>NW_009745676.1:0-902 GCF_000703405.1 Apaloderma vittatum | reverse complement strand
TCCTTTTGTGCTCTGCTGTGCCTCAGTGTCCAATTAGAGCTCCAAGTGCAGCTGAAGTATCTTCTGGGTACCAGACACGTTCCAGCATGTACATGGGGATAGCGTGCCATGATGCTGTGCCCTTGCAACAACTCCTTGGGCTCTGTCATACCTCTGTACCCAGCACTTACAACTTGGCAAAATTCTTCAGTTCTTGCAGAAATGACAGAAAATACTAGTATTTGCTCATGGGTGGATGGAAAAAGTTGATAATGGCATGAGTCTTTGGCCAAGAGTCAGTCTGCATTAGTCAAGCTCCCACTGGCACAGCAAGAGCTTTTGCTGAAAGGGCATCCCACCCCGGCTTTGCACCAGCAGCCAGCCTGAAGAACAGGAGAACTGTTGCTACAGGCTTTTTTAGGCTGTCCCTTGCGTATTCCCAGGACAGGTACTCAGTCAGTTGCCTCCTACCTCTCTGTCAGACAGTTGACAACAACTATCTAGCTCTTAAGCAATGAAGCTTTCTACTCCCCATGGAGATTTAAGTGTTAGGTGCCCGCTGTTTTCAACAGGGGCAGAGGGTTAGCAGACCACTATGGGTCTGGATATAAATGCACACACAAGAATGTGAGTTTCTCTTATGGCTTAACGGTCCTCAAATGCTGCAAAGCTCACCTTACAATACTGTGCCTTCCACCACAGACCTAGTGCTAACACACTTTGGTGAGGGAGGGAAATGATGAGGATGGCAACACTAATTTGAAGAGTTAGATAATACCTCTGTCTCTTACTTGAGTGAAATGTTGTCCAACAATGGAGTCTTAGCCTCTTTGACCACTAATGGTTCAGGCAAAATTCAGATCTGAGCACTTCTGCTGTAGCATTTCACCTCTGTATATCACAGAATCATAGAATCATAGAAT
>NW_009745675.1:0-903 GCF_000703405.1 Apaloderma vittatum | reverse complement strand
ACTAAAAGAAAAAGCTAAAAAATCACAACAACAACAGAAGAAAAGCCACCAGGGCAGAACTTTTCAACTTGCTCAAAGCAAAAAACTGTCCCAGATCCAGAAGCGTTTTGTGGATTTGGACTTCTTTCATTTTATGTTATGTTTGTGTGCCCCCATAAAAATAAAAAAATAAATATTAGTTTTAGAAATATCATTTTGGGTGCTCACTTTTATTACAGGTTTCAAAATCTGAGAATGCCATGCCTTCAAGAAGAAATAGTACATACAGTCGGTCGTATTCTTCAACATTATTTAGCAGAACTTGAAGCTATAAAAAAGGTATTTCATTTCTTTGCAGTAGATTTTAAATATGCTATATTAAAATATTTGCTACTTTGAATTTTCATTATTTTGTTACATTTTGTCTATTTCACTGACTGTCAGTGCTCAATTTATCATACTTACATTTTCCTATTATAGAAGACAGATCTGAGTGTGTAGGCAAATGTGTCATCAGAATTTTACTTTTTAATCCAAAATATTTTCTGTTATTACTTCATCAATTAAAGAAAAAAAGTATGTTTTTTACTAGCTGTGTACATCACTTCCATATACACTTTGGGTTTTTATTATATGAGGCCTCTACATTTAGTTTGCATTTGTACATGACTATTATCTAATGCTGTGACAGTATAAAATAGACAGAAAATATATTGTGTTTATGTTAATTATAAAGTAATTTTCCGTGCTTTGTTTAATGTACCATGACAGTAGCATAAATGAGAATTAACTTCTGGGGACTGTTTGTGTCACTTGACTTTAAACGTTTAAAGAGGAATTTATCTAACCTGACTTTACATGTTTGCACAATAAACATCTGCAACAGAACTAGGTATACATACTCCCTTTCTACTGAAGAAAGAA
>NW_009745674.1:0-901 GCF_000703405.1 Apaloderma vittatum | reverse complement strand
ACTGTGGTACAACAGATCGGCATTTAATAAGGAAACTAATCGTATAAAGAAAACACAATTCAGTTCCTTTTTGTGAGCTGAATGATCCCTGGAGATTATCTGAGGATAAGAGAGCAATCAGGCAGGACTGTCTCTGGAGATGTAATCTGTCCAGAGGAAGTTGACATTATTCTCTGAGCTCGCTCCAGTTGGTGTCTCTCCTTTTCAAATTGCACTCTGAGCTGAAAATAGCAGGTAATCAGAAATAAAGATTGCACGTCACTTATTATTTCTCCTCACTGCTGCATCACCTTACATCATTTTCTCTTCCATTACTCCCATTGCCAAATAGCAATTGCAGGTGCTATTGACAACATCATCCAAGATGTGTTGAGTGTGTGTTTTCTGTGTTGCAGAGGAAATTTCTGATCTAACTGAACAGATTGCTGAATCTGGAAAAGCGAATCATGGACTGGAGAAAGCAAAGAAGCAAATTGAGCAAGAGAAGTGTGACCTTCAAGCAGCATTAGAAGAAGCAGAGGCAAGTGTGTTCAGTAAGGAGGAAAATTTTTAGAGAGATCATGAATGGAGAGAATTTGTACATTATATATTCCTGTTTATCTTGATATTGTCACAAAGGTGTAGTATGAAAGCAAAAGCAGAACGAATAACATAGGGACTGCTCCTCTTGTGTACCAATGTGGCATTCCTTGCTGTGCCATCACGCACAAAAAAACACAATCCCAGACCAAATCTGAGCTCATTTTGCACTACTTGATTGAATTTGCTCCTGTGGAAAGCTGAAGAAAGGTCATTTGTATTTCAAAACTCTGACAATTTTTGTTTTCTAGTCAAATTAATCAAGGGTGCTTTCAGAACAAGTCTAATCCATACTCAAAAGTCTTCTCAGTGTCGACTCTCA
>NW_009745673.1:0-916 GCF_000703405.1 Apaloderma vittatum | reverse complement strand
AAGACTCTACACTTGCCCTTGTTCTATTTCAGTGAAATTTGTATGTCAACAAAACTGATTTAGAAGGTGTGACAAACTGAGTTTTCATCTTTTGCCTGGTAAAATAGGATTTAAATCTTAACTGGTTAAAATAAAGTAACATAAGCAAGCACACCCCATCAGGCAACTAGTATTCAATGATAACAAAAAATCTGCCTCAGCTAGCACCCTATAGAAAACCCTTCTGGTCTCTTGCTGTCAGTCAAGAAGAGGGAATGTGCCAGGCTCCTGCTGGCATCAGCAAGTGCATGAGCTGGGCCAACAACACACAAACAAGGGTTCATATAGAATACACTTAGTTGCTTTATTAAACTTTCTGTGTTCTTAAAGTAATACTAAAGTTTAAGGAGATTTTAACCACATGTAGAGCATGACAGTCTATTCTGAAGCTACAGGGAAGTTGAGATAAAACACTTGCATTAGCACTGTCTGTAGCAGTATCCAGCTCCAAAAAACCAGCAGTCTCCTCAGTGTGTTCTTTTAGGGGGGCCGAATCAAATTTCAGAAGAAAATAAACCTTCCAAATCATAATTATCACACTGGGCTGGCTGGCTGGAGCGTTATTTTGTGGAAACGCGACGCTTCATCCTGTTTCGGTGTTCTGCACGCTGCTTTTTGTCCCTTCCACCGGAGGTTTGTAAAGTCCTATCCATGAAGATGTCAGGTGGACAAAGGCCTACTGCCAAGCCTGTAAATTACTTCTCCGAATACTAGAATTAAGCAGGTGACATCTCCACTGAACCTTAAGTCTAACACACAGCAAAACAATCTTTCACCACTTGATAATTCGCTGAAGTGGTGAGATGCAGCGGGCGCATACAAAGTGGATACAGAAAATTGTCAACTCTAACGCCCATACCGGCGCTTTTCTTGCCAG
>NW_009745672.1:0-899 GCF_000703405.1 Apaloderma vittatum | reverse complement strand
TTAGTGAGTTTGTACCTAATTCCCCTTGTCTGCTAAAACTTTGCACTGGCAGGAAAATGGAAGGAGCTTGTATGTTCACACATCATACCTAAACTGCACCATCCTTGGGTAGAACGCTGTCAAAGAATGTTGTCCCTCCAATTTGCTTAGAAACTGTTTGATGAGAGTAAAATTCAGAGTAATTGAGAGTAAAAGGAGTTTGGAGAACAGTGTTTGTGGGTTTAGGTACTTTGGCTTAACTGGCTTAAAATCCACTTGCTGTCTTCAGGCATAATGTACTTTTCTACTTTACTGGAGTCTTGAGTGTCTATACTTTGCACTTCACAGTGGTGGGTTTTGGTAACTTTTTAGAAAGCCAGTATGAAGCAGTGAGCGTACTAAAATGTAAATTTACTTATGATGATGAAGAGTTTTTTAAGGTGTCTTAGTTATAGCTGCTGCTTTCTATGTTTCTTTCTGAAAGGAGCCTGGAGTGGCAATTTCTAATGCTTCATCTACCACGATACGCTTATCTCGGAGCAGGAGGCTTCACAGTATGAAATGTGGACCATCTAGTAAGTAGTTTGTGGAACATTTTCCACTGTCCAATATATTCTATGTGATTGTTTTTTATGAAGAAAAAGTAAAAATAGCTAATACAGATCTCCGGGGTAAGGGAGCCCTATCTTGGTGGGCCTCAAAGGACTACAGAAGTCTTAAAATTTATCATGGGAATTGACCTAGCTTTAAGTTTACACCTGGTTCTGGTTTGATCATTTCAAAAACTGTCTCTAACTGCAGCTTTTCTAGCGAAGAGCTTTCAGCAAGGCAATCTGCTCTTGTAACGATATACTTAAGATGGGCATGTCTTCCTAGATGCCATTAAATTACCTGTCCTGTATCTCTTCTGTGCTTGGAGG
>NW_009745671.1:0-916 GCF_000703405.1 Apaloderma vittatum | reverse complement strand
AATATATATAATTATTCTAGATCAATATAATAAATATTACCTAAATGATTACACACTATAATCTCTGAGTCTTTTTAGGAGGTTAAAACCACTGAAGATATGGTAGATCTCAGTGAGGTCTTCATCTTTCTCAAAATATGACTAGGCAAACAAGAGTAAAAAGCAGAATTTTGTCTACTGTAGCTTTAATTGAGTTTGAATCTCTTCTTGAAGTCTGTTCAAAACATATTCGTGCTTTTTAGTAGAACCTAATTGTTGCTTTCTAGGGTGTATTCCAAGATACTGATTCAATGTGTTGTACCTAGTATCCATATCAAAGTATTCAAAATTATCCATGTTGAAGTGTTTAAAATACTCCCGTGAACAATGTCTGTCATAGGCTGTAAAGACTAGAATTGATTTCCAGACCAGCTTTGGGTTACCAATCTCGAAGGGCTTCCACGTCTTATACGGTCTGATTACTAAAACATTAATCCCAATTAAAGGAATTGGAACCCAGTGCTACCTTTTCAAAGCCAGGTTGCCAATTTGTGGGCTCCACCTTATCCTTCTAGCCCGAGAAGTTTTGCAGAGCCAGCAAATGTGGTGGCTCAGCTTCAGGTCTACGAAGTCTAGCTAAACAGATTTCTTTCCTGGAAAAACTGAAATTCAGCCCAGCAAACTGAAGCAGGAATTGAACCGAGTTTCCCTATTTCCTTGCCATTTTTCTGATCGCTAGATTATATGCAACAGAAGAATGCCTGCACTCCTGCTCCTTGAAATAACCCAGATGTGTGGATATCTCAGACTTTTAATTATCTTAAGCGTAATTTTCATGGTTTATTGCACACACATTGCGCTGGATCTAAAAAAGTAGGCTAAATCTAAGAGTAGAATAAAAACAGGAAAAAAAACCCCAGTAGAACATTCTTGCAAG
>NW_009745670.1:0-901 GCF_000703405.1 Apaloderma vittatum | reverse complement strand
TAAAGTTTTTTGTCTGAAACTTCACGATGGATATGTATTTTGTCTGTGTACCTCACCTCATCTTATGGTGTGCTGAAACGTATTAAAAACAAAATACTGCAATACTAAAGCAGTTGATCCTGGAAGAATACAGATGCTTTCCTGAAGTGATGTACAAATAGCCATGAACTGATGTTTTTTTCTGAACACGGTACCTCTAATTATATGAATGCTCTTTTAAGGTTCCTTTCAGTTGTGTTGCACTCTGGAAACCTTGGAAACAGCAAGATACAAGGCTGAGTTTCACGACGAGGACTAAAGGACCCACCTCCCTAGTTTGTCAAATGAGGATGTATTTTTCTCCACTGAGCTCTTAACAGGAGCTCAGATCCTCTGCACGGGCTAGTGAAGAAGGGAGAGCTGACACTGCTTTTTGTGCCATGTTGTCTTTGCTCGGTGTTTCATGTTGGTTGAACGCTGGAAGTTTTTAGAGCGCAGAGTAATAACCACAGATGAGAGCTACAGGCAGGATTGTGAGGCTGACGCACTCCTGAGGCACAGATCCAGTTGTAGAGGAAGACAAAGGTCCTGTGGTTTTCTTGGGGAATAATCAGCTGGCTTCTGTTGTGGCAGATGCTCTGAGCACCCGTCTTAAACAAGGCATAATTTAGCAGGATTTTAAATGTAACTAATGCTCTTGTTTCAGTTTACAGGCTTGAATCAAATCACTTAGGGGAGGAGAAGACGCTTCTCTTTTGGCTGAAAATTTTCAGGGCATTTTGTTTAAATTTATGCAGCTGGCACATCCACAGCTGATAACTCATGCAGATGTCATGTAGAGAATTACAAGGCTTCTAGCTAAAAAAAAAACCAAAAAACCCCACCCCAGAATTTATTTCACTTCAACATCTTAATTAGTTTT
>NW_009745669.1:0-916 GCF_000703405.1 Apaloderma vittatum | reverse complement strand
TTTTAGGAGCTGTTATCACCTAATTGCCTGTGATGATACACTCAATTCTGAAGGCTGCTAGTCTCTCAGTCACTGTGAAAAGTAATCTCAGCTCAGTGGGTGAATGGATTTTAGTTTCTTTTTCCACAGTTTAGGATCTTTAGGATCATTTCTTTGGCATGAATAATACTGTTAATACTTGTCATCATTGTCAATAGTTAAACACCTCATTCTGCCAAGTTTTCTCTACAAAATGTAATAAATTGTGCTGTTTCAGAGTTTAAAATAGTAACTAGTTTTATCATGAAGTTCTTATTCCTTAGATGTTGCCATAATACATTTGAAATGTAAACAGAGATCTGAATGGAAATAACTGCATGTTTTTAAGCTATAGGTTACATAATTTAGAATCTAAGACAGAAATGCTTCATGAAATGTGGGAAGTCAAAATCACTTCCTTCTGCTCATACTAGTTAATGGTTAGGAAAATTAAAAATTTATTAATGACTTTGCAGTAAGTTATGTCATGTCTGCTATATATTTTAATGAAGTGTAAGCACTGACTGAAATTCCTACATGGAACCAAAGATAATATAAGCAGTGTGAACTCAAAAACTTATTCCTCTACAAAACGTTGAACTTGCCCATGTTATCTCAAAACAAACAGAACACATTTTTCTTTGTTAATAACACTCAAAAATGCCTGTAACAAGTTATCTCAGATTGAAAGAAGGCAAAGAACAAATTAAACTGTGATTTCAGCATGCAACACAAATTATCAGCACAAAATATGCACGTTAATTAATGGATACTCTGAATCCAGTGATTCACAATTTTAGATCGTACTTGTTCTGTCTTAGTTTCACTCAAAATTAAAAGAAGAAAAGATGTTATGAATAAAAAATGAGTAAAATATTTTGACATTTTGGGTGAGATA
>NW_009745668.1:0-889 GCF_000703405.1 Apaloderma vittatum | reverse complement strand
GGTTCAGTCGTGTTCATCCTGAGAACGTTTCTTCCTTCAGGAACTGCCTCTGACACGAGACGTGTTTTGATTTCCAGCCACCTTAAATGGAGAGCAGTGGGGTCACTTCGGGTGAGCTGTTCCAAGCCAACAGATACCGTCACTGGTTTTTGTGATCACAGGACTTTGCTCTCCAGCTTGCTAGGGCGTACTAGGAACTTGTCAAGTGCAGGTTCTCCCGAGCAGTTTGGCAGAACTTACCTCCAACCTGCGTTGGAGCTAGTTTGAAGTCCCTAAAAACTCTTAATTGGTATTTGATGAAGCTATCATGTGGATTGTGTACCAGTGAACTGAAGGTTTCCAGCTTCACAAGTGGAACTGGTAATACTCCCATTCAGGGAAACAGCTGTCCTGGCCTTTCGTCAGTAAAATGCACACGCCACTTAAAACTTGGCAGCCTCCTCTGAACTGTGTAAATAATCATCCTAAATATGGAATAAAGTGGATGGAATTGGGAAATGTTGTACATTGCTGCCCTGTGAGAGCATCAGGTTGGAGTTGGCACAGCCGGCGCTGCACTTGGTCTGTCAGAGGACTAAAAATAAACTTTATTCCCTCTGAAAAAGACCTTGCTGAATCTGTCTCCTCACAGCACAGGACGAGTAACTTCTGACTTGTCCTGTCCCCATGGAAGCTGGCCAAATGTGACAACACCCAAACTGGCCGGTGGGTACGTCAGGCTGGGGGTCCGAGCGGCAGCCAAGCAGTGTTCTTGGGTGGGAGCTTCTGTCCAGGGAAGAGGGTGCAAGCAGCACTTGTGCTTTCTGAAAAATATCCACCATGAGCTACTGCTGTGGTGTTTTAACGCTAGTGGCAATCTTTTGCTCTTCCCTGCGCTGACTTGGGCATC
>NW_009745667.1:0-911 GCF_000703405.1 Apaloderma vittatum | reverse complement strand
CCTTCACAATGACAGCACTGCACTTTGGCCTTAAAGGCAGTAGAAATTCCTACTAGATTCACAGATTAGAAAAATTTCTGTAGTAATGAGTTTTCCTTGTGTTACCCCTTGTAGCTGAATCTCAGTCTTCTTTCTCCTATTAGTATCTTACATCAACTATTCCAGCCATGAAAAAAGACACCTCTGTTTTCTATAACTTGCACTCCAACATACCTGATCATTCCGTATGGGCTCACTTAGAGTCTTCTCACTGGTTTGTATGAATAACCTGGTGCTTCTTATTTCATCCTATATTTGAGAAAAAAACCAAAACAAATAGATAAAATAACTCAGATTCCAGTATTCTGAAGTGCAATGTATCAGTTAAAGGCACTAAATGCAAACCTGGAATATCAAACTAATAAAGCACCTGTCCCTCTCCAGAGCAGTGAAAGCAATAATACACCTAGATACAACTAATTCACAATCATAGAAACTTTTAAATTATTCAGGCTCTTTTAGTCCTTTTAAGTATCAATCCCCCAACTCATTATACAAGTGCACTAGAATTTTAGGCATATGAGAAATCTCACTGAAACCAGGAGTGTTACTCTTGCACTTAAAGTTACCTATGTGTGCTGGGAAACTCAAAGGTTTGCCACCATTTGATATCCCCATAGGCACCTCAATGGCTATTTTAAAATGAAATTCCAAACCAGAACCTTCAAATTCCCAGAAACTAGTCGCAACATCACTAGATGCTCCTGCATGCTCACAAATGTGTGTCCAAGTTTTGGATCTTACACTCTTCCTTTAAACTTGGCTTAAGCTTTTAATTATGAAATACACGTACGTTTAAACTAAGAGAATAACGCTGTCAGTGTTCTGTAGCTGGCCCAGCCCAAATCCTTGACAGATTGATATAGATGATA
>NW_009745666.1:0-915 GCF_000703405.1 Apaloderma vittatum | reverse complement strand
TTTTTTTTTTTTTGCAAGTACAACTAAAACTCATAGAAGTCAGTGTAACAGCTCCCATTTATTTCAAGAGACTTCAAGCCAGGCCCCCAGTTCTCCTTGAGCAGAAGTTGACTTAAATGTCTTTTTCCGTGAGTGCGGAGATGACTGCCAATCAAAATTACTGTATTTTGTGGCAAATCCAACCACAGGAAATAAAGTCTATGTTAAATATGAAAACTTCCAAGAACCTGAATGCAAAGAAACCTTCACCTACTATTCACAAGTTGATTCAGGAACAAAGTACATATTCAAATGCTCAGAAGCAAGTGTCAGTGACTCTGGGCCTGCACAAGAAAAAACATTTTCTGGCAAGATTTGTATCCCTGAAAGGCACAGAAGCAAGGCAAGTCTTCAGAACAGCTTTACAAGACCCGTATGCCTAAATCCTGCATCTGAATTCCACTTTCTGCCCTTCAGTCTTTGGAGGACTGTGGTCTGCACTGCTGCAAATTATTATCGATTGCTTGCCACAGAAAACTCCACAAGACCTAAACCCTTCTCAATACAATACTACCATCTTCAGCAAAGCCACACCAGACCTAATAATGTTGCTTTGTTTTCAAGGAAGAGGTGGGGGTTAAACCCCAGTGTGGAATGCCTGCTGCTCCCCACATGAGAAAGGATCTTACTGACAAATGCAACAGTTCCACAGAAAATCTGTCCATCTGCAGCCATGCTAACCACTGGGTGTAATTCCTTTGACAAAAGCCAGCACAGGTTCTATTCAAACCTGTCTTAAGTAGATGCTTACTTAAAAACAGGAGTGTGTGGCACCCAGGTGTTATGAAAATATTATAAAGATGACCGACAGCTATGCCAGAGCAATCCAAAAGTTATCCCCAAAATGCTCCTCTTCTGTAAAGCTGGAAAAAAAAA
>NW_009745665.1:0-913 GCF_000703405.1 Apaloderma vittatum | reverse complement strand
CTTCTCACAGAAGCCACCTCTGTAGCCCCCCTGGCTAACCAAAACCTGGTGGCCACACAAACCCAATACAAGGTCTGTTCGTATGACATCCTGAAGCGTCTCACACTGACTGTAACTATGGACACTTGTATCAGGGAAGTGGGAGTTAGGAAATGTCGGGTTCTGAATTGTGAGAGTGGCTTCATTGCTAGCTATAGTTAGAGAATTTAAATTTCTTCTCATTGACTCAAAATGTATGCACAAATCCATCAAATGTAATGGGATGTCATATATGTAGAGGGCATGATTGAGGACACAAGAGTTCTACACTTACTTTACAAGGAGAAAGAACTTGAAATGACAGTTAAGAGACAAGCAGCAAGGCCTGAAACAGTATGTCTAAATTTGAGGAAAGCTAAGTAAGCACAGGGACCCTTGATACTTCAGAGAAGAACTACTTTCAAAAAAATTACTAGAATGCCATATAGCAGCTTCACAGCACAAAACTACTTTTTCTACTTTTTTCTACTTTTGTCTGAAGTGCCTCATGCTGAAGTATGCAGAAGTCTGACAAGATAGTTTGCATATAGAATGTAAAATTCTAATGTAATTGGAATAAATACTGCTTTTACAAAAGCAAGTACTGAAAATTTTTAAAAGTGCTGTTTATTTCTTCAACTTTTTGGCCTTAGTCCAACAAGACTGCTGTTTGTGTAGATCCATCCTGTAGGGGACCTACAAGAAAGATGGAGAAGGCCTCTTTGTCAGGGAGTGTAGTGATAGGACAGGGGTTAAGGGTTTCAAACTGTAAGAGGGTAAATTCAGATTACATGCTAGGAAGAACTTCTTTTCTGTGAGGGTGTTGAGGCACCAGCAGAGGTTGCCTAGAGAAGCTGTGGAAGGCTCCTCCCTGGAAGTGTTCAAGGCCAGGTTG
>NW_009745664.1:0-913 GCF_000703405.1 Apaloderma vittatum | reverse complement strand
TATATATATATGTATATATATAAACAGTGTAATGAACTGCTCCTAATACTCTACCTCTCAACATTGGCTCTAAGCACTGGCTTTCTTGCATCCACAGTGGAAGTGGATCATGGGAAAGTGAGGAAATAAATACAAGAAAGGGCCACGTTGCTTTTGTTTTTTGGTCAAAAAGACTATGCTCCCAATGTAATGGTAATGAGTAATGCTGAAGAAAGGGGACATGATTTGTGGGGAGCTGCTGGCTTCCCAAGGGAATAAAGGTAATACTGAGAATTCTCAGTAGTGTAATTAAGCGGCAGCACTTGCAGTTTCAAAGTTTTAGAGGCATTGCATAATAGAAGCAAAAATATAATGAAGGTCTGAATGAGAATTTCAACTAGACCTACAGCCAAAGCCTACTAAAGATGCTCAGTTTATGGGTCTGAATTGTTATAGTGAGAATTACATTCTCAATGAGAATGCGTGAGTTGAGCAAGCACCAGTGGGAGACAGTAAGAACTGTATGGTACAGTCAGTTGTCAGCTCAAACATCACATCAAAATGAGATAGACTAAAATCTGATTTTAGGTAACAAACAGATTAGTAATTTCTTGGTTTGTAGAGGGTAGCTGAATTTGTGTTTGAAGACGAGGCTGCCCAGGACTGGCATGTAGAGGAAGAAAAGGAAAGAAGCAGAAGAACCCTGTGAGATCTTCAGAGAAGTTGAGAGAGATGAGGAGAACTTGTTGACAAGAGCAATTTTAGAAAAGGAGGAGGAGGAGGTTCAGGGTAAGACAGGCCCATAGGAATCAAACCCAGAGTAGAAACACTTCAAAAAGAGATGTAGTGGGTTAACCTTGGCTGGCTGCCAGATACACACCCAGCTGCCCTCTTCTTTCCCCTCCTCAAAAGGACAGCAGGAGAAAATAAGGTG
>NW_009745663.1:0-900 GCF_000703405.1 Apaloderma vittatum | reverse complement strand
CTTTTTCTTTTTAAGATGCCTTGTTGTGTCAGTCGCTTTTCCTTCGTAGACTATCTCCACACTTGGACTCCTCTTCTTTTTCTTTTTCTTACGCTTTGTCTCACTGCTTGCTCGATTATCTGAAAGGCTAACTTCATTCTTGTAGCAGTCGCTGAATTTTGAGAAAGTTTTCTTGGGGTCGTTTTCTCTTTCTAGGCTTGTACTCTCCGTTAATGTATTCTCCAAGTGGCGAGTTTTGTACTTCCTTTTTCCGCCAGGCTTTTCACTTTTCATTCTGTCAGCTCCTCCAGAAGGGGTCCCTGACCTGTTACTTGACCGACTCCTTGACCTGCATCTTTCATAACAGTAATAGTGTCGCTCACGGAGTCCCCTCTGGCTATGTGGATCTGTCCTTTCAACAAAGGATCCTATCCTGTATTCTGGACTAGCAGATTGCCTTGAGTAGAGAGCATTAGAATGACTCCTCCTCCTGCTGGAGGATTCATAGCCATCTCCAAAGATTTTTCGACTACAGAAAGCATAACCCCACTGGTATTTACTTTGGTGATCGTCTCTTACGTAGTAACGATCACTGTCTCTGCTTCTTGATCTCCTTTTGCCATGGCCTTTGCTACGTGACCGTGATCTGCTTACTTCTCTAGATGGAGTGCTCTCATGACTTAGAGAGCCTCTCTGGCTTTTTAGAGACCCTCTGGTGTCACAAGCCCTGGACCTTCTGCTGCTTCTTTTGCTCCTGTGTTTGCTACTATCTCTGCTTCTTGAACGTCTCCTTTTAGGCTGGCTTTTGCTACGATGCTCCCTGCTAGACCGGTGGCCATGACTGCCATGACTGTTCCGGGAACAGGACTGTGGGCTCCTGGACTTTCCCCGTCTAGACAATCTGTGATTCCAAGGGAAGCA
>NW_009745662.1:0-912 GCF_000703405.1 Apaloderma vittatum | reverse complement strand
CAATCTGACGCATGCGCAAAGCCGGGCTTTACTTTGAAACTCCGGGGGGGGGGAAGAGCTGAGGTAAGCAAGGGCGCATGCGCAACCGAGAGGTGTTCCCCTCCTCCCCACCCCCGCCGCTGCCCGTAGAGTGGTTGGGGCCGGGAGGGCGCTAAGCCACGCCCACGGGGCGTGGTGTCAGCAGGGGGCGTGGCCACGGCGGGCGTTCTGCGGTAGAGGGGGCCTAGAAGGAGGGCTAATGAGGGGGTGTTAATGAGCTGCGGGTAATGACAGCAGCGAAGTTCAGAGGTGAAACCCGCCGGATCTAAGCTGGCCACGAAGCAGCCTGGTTTAACTGCGCGTTAGCGTATCTGAGGTTTGTTACAGACGTGGTTTAAGCACCGCACCAGCTGCAGATCCTTCTGCCGCGGGGGTCCCATCGTAAATGCGAGAGGTTCAAACACTTTAGATAGACGGGCAGGTCTGTCTGTGCCCTACATCAAAGTGCAACTCTGGAGAGAAGGCTGCTAAATGCCAAACTGGCATTTTTAAACTAAACCAATGGGCTGGTCTTACCCTGCTACTGACAGCTGCAGAGTGCAGACTCGGGGCTCGCACTGCATTAAGTCGTTTTAACTGAGATGATCCTGACAAATGGTGCAGTTGTTCAGTGAAAAGCTTTATCTTGATACAAGGGGACACTTAGATTTGTACCTGCTGGTTGCAGAAAAAGTCTGAAAGTGACCACAGATCCTTCCTGTGACTGGGGAGCAACCCTCAAACCATAAGGGGATTTTTAAGCTTTTGCAGGAATTCGTCCAGTCTTTCATATCAACATCTGCAAAGCACCTCGCTTAAAAATAAATAAATAAGTAAATGCTCTGCCTTGACAATGACATTGCGCTTTGCTTCAGTTCCTTTCCTGAAGCAACA
>NW_009745661.1:0-874 GCF_000703405.1 Apaloderma vittatum | reverse complement strand
ATGAGTGTGTTGAGAGTAGCCCTGGGCCAGGGAGGGAAGGAAGGAGAAGTAGCTCATGAATTAAGACACAATGAAAGATCATCAATGTAATATTATGTCAACAATTAAGGCTCTTTTTAAGTGCAATGAGTTTGAAACAGGAGAACTGTGGATTTTTCTCTGTTGTTCTGAGCAAGAAAATCCATGTAGGACTCTGTTTAGCAATACTGGGTGTGGTGAGACCCGATGTGAAGAAATCCTTTTGTCGGTCTCTCTTTTCTCTATCCTTTTTAGTTGATATTTTTCTTCTTTCTTGCATCATTTCCCCTCCTCATCCTCTTTTCTTTGATTCACCAAAGGAATGTAATCTTTTGAGCCTTGCTCAAAATGGAATAGAGCTACTTGCTGTATTAAATATGAAACACAGTCACAAAGACAGCAGTCCCCTGTATGTGAAAACTGATCATGTTATTTGTGCATGTCTGTTAGTCAGATTTGGAGGGTTGTATGCGAGATGGCTTTAGGACAGGTAGATGAAATAGAACCATTTCTGATCAATAGGGTCAATGTAGGTCAAGTAGAAACTGCACCTTTGCGTTTTCCCCTCCTGTTTCCTGCCTTTGTCTAGCAGAGTATTGCTTGAAAGAAAGAAAGAAAGCAGCACAAACCAAAATCTCCTTAAAAATAGAGCTTTCGTTCAATTTTCAGATAAAAGAAATTTTTTTTCACCAGTTGTCCTGACAGTTCGAGTTTATATTGTTGATATTACTTGTTCTTACGGTTCTATTTCTCCCTCTATCCCTGTGTTCACTAATCTGGGCCCTACTTAGACTGCAATAGTCGTTTCATTTGCAATGAGGGCTTGGTTACTGTTAAGAACTGTGGCTTTTCCTGT
>NW_009745660.1:0-912 GCF_000703405.1 Apaloderma vittatum | reverse complement strand
TCCCATTTTCCACAGCCATGGCCAGCCCCATCAGTAGGGATCAGCTGCCGAAAGGGAAATCAGGTGTGTTGGGGCCAGTGCAGGAAAATTGCAGAGCCACATGCAAATGTGAGGGTGTGGCTGGCCATGGGGAGGAAACGAGCAACAAATGAGCCATTTAATGAAACCCTCTCAGCCTTTCTTCCCCTTGCTTTGCAGCAGAAATGTGAAGGAATGAAGAAACAAGCCAGGAACTGGCAATATCAGGTATGTGCGCTTTTTCTTGGTCAACGAGTTCTGGGAGGGTTTTCTATATGAAAATAAATTTCACATAGTTTCCAGGACATACCTTTAAATGGATTTCTACTCCTCATAGACTGTATTTCCCTCCTCCTTTTTCCATCAGTCTCAACTGTGAAAATGCCTTCAGACATGGAATAGGGTGCTCTGGGCTGAGGTTAGACGGGATCTGCATTTACATACATATATATAAATGGATATATAGGAGTATATACATATGTACGCATGTAGATGCACACGTGATAGTGTGATACTGAGTTGGTTTCAGTCCATCCCCAATGCCAATAGTTTTCCTGCAGAGCAACCTCTCCAGTCTGGATATGCAGGCTGAAAAGGAGGTTTGCCCCCTTTAGTCACCACACCTATGAATGAGAGCTTTACTGGTATCCCAGCATATTATTATCCAAAGGGAATTTAAATGCTGTCTTGCCACTGCCAGTAATATCACAGGCCATTATTGCTGTGTTGCATATAAGCCAAGCAGGTAATTAAACGTGTAGGTCTGGAGAATCATTTGCTTGTGGAATCATTTGCTTAAGGAGTGCTGGATCTGGTTCCACATATATTCTTAACTGGGGAAATGGGATCAGCCCTTCTTTTTTGGGGGGGGTATGGGAGGTATTTTTTTTTTTT
>NW_009745659.1:0-911 GCF_000703405.1 Apaloderma vittatum | reverse complement strand
AAAAAAAAATACACAGTGAGTAAAAAGAAAATAGTTGGACTTTTCTAAACCTGTCAAAAGGCCTAGGTGATATGAGATCCGACAAAAAAACCAAAACGGTTTACTCTGTCTGGGCTGGTTTGCTCCTTTCTAGTAAATTAGTTACCAAAAGAGAGCTTTTGCAAGAAAAGTTTGCAGGCCTTGGGTATCTCTATATTTCAGTGAAATGAATTGACATGTAGTTCAGAAATCAGCACCAGAAACATAATTTTTAGAAAATCACGCCTTTTTCAATCTACAAGCATTTGTTAGCAACATCAGTGTAACATTTTAACTACTTTGTGTTTTAAATTAAAAACCCCTTAAACTCTCAGATACAAGGACTGTTGCATAAAAAACATCACAGACCAGTAGTACTAGTTACTAATTTCCTAGCAATAGGAAACTATCTTCCTCGTATTCTGTCTTCAGAATTCTTGATAAAGAAAAAACCCACAAGATTTTATTTGAGAAAACTAATACTCTACTCTCACGGAAAAATTTTCCTAATAAATTGTCTGTTCATATTTAGCACCCCCTCCGGGTATTTTCTTAAATTAGTATGACTTCTAAAATGTTTTTCTTGCACAAACATTTTGTCAATACTGGATAAGTCACTAAAAATCACTATTATTGGGATCATGCTTTGGAATCAAGACTAAAAAAAGTTTATAAACATTTTCGTATATGCAACAGGTCTATTATAACCCCTGCGAAATACACACTTGGCTATCTAGTAGGTATTAAAAACCCACACAAAATACCATTTTTGTAATAAGAATCTTTCATCCATTTCTTAGAGTAAAAAATTTAGAAGAGATTTTAAATACTGCACCTCTACATCTTGTGACTGAGTAGTAAACTCATGTGTTACACGGCGTCAAAGGAAAACA
>NW_009745658.1:0-898 GCF_000703405.1 Apaloderma vittatum | reverse complement strand
TTGTTCTATGATTCTATGATTCTATGATTGACAGCTCTGTGTTGTAGGCTCAAAATGATTTCATATCCTGAGAGACAACTTCAGGTGAAAAGAGAGAGTGGGAGGGGGCATGGAAAGCCCCAGTTGCTGCTGGACATGCTGTGCTAAAGCAAGGTGCCCCAGCAGAGCCCCAGCCTGCATTAGGTGCAGAGTAATGCTGTATACTCAGCAGACCAGAAGTCACCTAATGCCAGTTGCAGAACTGTGTAAGCCGAGATAAGCAGGAGAGGGATTTTAAGACTGATAAAACCTTGTTTTGTCCAGTGAACTAGAGGCAAGGAAAGCACTATGTCCATAAATGCCCCTGTGCAAAGCTGCTACCAATGCTCCTTGCCCATTTTGGGCTACTGGCAGTTACCCCTCTCTGCTCTGCTGCCCTTAGCTTTGTGAGTGTGTCTCTCCTCTCTGCACATCACAGATACCAGACTTTCACATCCTTTGAGGCAGGACTCCTTTAAGGTGACTGGTGCTCCCTGCCCATAATAATGCCACCAAGAATCACTGGGAATTGCTGGGAAAGCTTACTTGCTCCTAAATCCTACAGCCCTCTTCCCTGATGACTGTGAACTGCCTACCCAGTGTCACTTCTTGGCAGGCAGCATGCAGACAGCTGTCCTCCCTCCAGCCACAGCAGAAGGCACGACATGGAGGATGAGATAACCCAGAAGGAGCAGAGCTGTTCGGATGAGTTCCTGGCTGCCAGGAAGAATGGTAAGTTCATTTAAAGCAGCCCTATCCAACATCCCCAGTCTTCAGAGTTAGAGGTTTCTTTTTAGAAATAGCTTTTGAGCATCAGGTTACTAAAAACCAAAAGAAAAAGTAGTCACAAGGTAGATATTTTTTGTCAGAAATTTTGATT
>NW_009745657.1:0-909 GCF_000703405.1 Apaloderma vittatum | reverse complement strand
TTTTTTTTTTTGGCCTTTCTTATTCTAACTTTCAAGACTTTCTGCTCCTTTTCCTCATTGCAGAGTTTTGTTTGTCACCTCAAAAGCAACAAGATAGTAAAGTGAGGTGGTGCAGAAGATGCGAGTGTTTGCTTACTAATGCTCTGGTGTTAGTGCAGGAAGATATTTCCTTATATTTTAGGTGTCTCTATTTTTTAATTTATTTATTTTTTTTTAAACTACGAGGAATTAACAGTTTTGTCTCTGTTGTTTTCCGTCCAGATGTTCATCCCTGGAGATGAGAGGAAAGCAGGACCAAGGGGATGGGTGCCCACCAGCGGTGACTGACCTTTCAGGTGGGTCCTATAGCAAAGACAGCAGAGCTGAGATTAAAGCAAGAACAACTTCATACTAATTGTGTAGCTTCATTATACAGGGTCTTGCCTTCTCCTAGGATTATCTTACACTGTGTTCAGACGAAAAAGGGACTTGGGAAGCAAATAGGTCATTCCACAGGGTACTAGTGCTGCAGCCAAAGTCGAGCAAGAGTAGCCTGTGTCTGCCCATTAGTGCAGGTTGCTTTATGAATGGTTTTAATTAGTTATCTCAGGGAGAGCTGGGAACCCAAAGGGCAGGCTCTTTGCTTCTTCCTCCATTGGGTGTTTGCTGTTTCTTTTTTTAATGTCTACTCTTGATGAACTAAAGTCTTGCAAGTAGACAAATGTTCTTAATTAAGCCGAGGCAGAAGTAGACATTCTATGGATATCAGGACTTTCCTCGAACATGGCATTTGAAGGACATTGGGTTGCAAACATCCAGTATTCGATGCTGTACACATATACCATTTTCTAAAAAATTCTAGATTTATGCAAAGACCTGAGCCTGTGATCCTTATGTCTTCTAGGCTTTCTCCAAAATAATCTGAATGTT
>NW_009745656.1:0-906 GCF_000703405.1 Apaloderma vittatum | reverse complement strand
TCTGCATGAGGATGCTCCCAGGTGGGTTCCCATGCAGAGAAGCACTTCCCCTCCCCGAGAGGCTCAGATGTAGCTGGGACACCAGTGTCACTGGTGGGGGAGAAAATGATGCTGGACAGTAAGAGACAGCAAGGGATGGGACTGCAGCTTCACCATGGAGCTGCTCCCAGACAATGCTATAAACAAAAAAAGGAAGCTCTGAGCCCTGCATGTGAACAACTTGAGCAGGGAGATCTGGCAGGGAAAATGTCACCGAGCGAGGCTGGATAAACCAGGCACCGGCCACTAAATATCGCTGTTGTCATTTGGAAAACCCTTGGGTTCTATCATTTGGGGATGCAGCAATAGCTAACAGTGAATTATCAAGACAAGGAGAGAAAAAAAACCACCAAAAAATGCTTCTTGCCCTTTTGTTCTTCCCAACAGGCAGCTGAGAACAGGATGTTCCCAGCAGTAACTTTTTAATTATTTCGGGACTGCACAGCTCTCTTAAAGTGCAAATGAGAAATGTCAGTTTAATTTTATTTTAATTGCCTCAGCTATCAGCTACCTGAGAAAAGCCATTTTTACCAACTATCTGGTCCCTGTTCTTGGTCTCAGAAAGGAACTTCTTGCCGTAGAGACACTCAGTGCACTTCTGCTTCAGAAGGAAGCTCTCTGAGGAAGAGGGAGGAAAGGGTGCAAATATTTTATCTGTAATTACCATCTCCAGCAGTGTGATGAGGTGGTGGAGTTTTACAGGAGAGGTGATGGTGCTGAAGTGAAGCAAACTAAAGGATGGCCTGGCCCTGGACATGAGGCCTTTGCTTTGTGGAAGCTGAGAGCTGTCCCTGAAGGATAAAGAGGTTGGACTGGTGAGTCCCAGCACCCTGCACCTCTTCCCACCATGGCCAGAGCCCGTTTGTG